>NC_056744.1:1206837180-1206977180 GCF_019279795.1 Protopterus annectens | reverse complement strand
CTGAGGAAGAGTTGGATTCTGATGAAGAATTCCTGACTTATTCTACGCAAAATCCTTCTCCATTGGACTATGAGTCAGAGGAAGAAGAATCTAATAGTCTTGATATTCCTTTTGAAAATATTTCCTTTGGGGACACAGTCTCCAGGATGATGGTATTTTTTAACTCATTCACTCCAGTGGAGCTCAGGAAGTTTGCATTGTAATTTCCAATGGGTGGAGCATAAGCCTTTTGACAGAATCAAATTGTGTCCTTACATTTCAAACAAATGTTCAAATATCTGGAACCATAGTGGTTATAAAGGAAGTATAAATGGTAAAATCTTCAGCACAAACTATTTTTATAGTGGCAGTATTCTTTAGACTCTGTGTCTTAAACTGAAGTTTATAAGTCACAGTAAACACAGTAACTATTATATTTGTAGTTTTTTGTAAACAACTTACAATATCGCAGCAACCACTCAAATTTCACACATACTATCAGCAACATTTTATTTATATAGCTGACAGCTTTCATGTGAAGCGTCTGTGTTACTAGGTTGTTGAAATATTTAGAAAAATGTGAAAATTGTATCTCTATAAATTAATATAGTAAAACAACAATTAATATCTATTTACCTGCACTGGACAGAGGTCAAATATTAATGCAGTTGTGTTTGCCATTGTGTAAGCTTTAAGATGAAACCTTTTAAAACCTTGTACATAGTGTCGTTTTGGAATTATTGATGCAAATGTGAACAAGCAATATTTGATACCTAGAGGTGTCAGTAGGAGTTAACTGCAGATGCACTTGGAGGCGTTACTTGGATGTAATGAGTTAAGTGGGATTGTGCTCAGGTCTCTGATATCCGTGAAGTACTATGTGTTGTTGAAGATGGAATCTCCTAAACCTCCTGTTTTGGCTTCCTTGTTGGATGCTTTTTCCAATGCCTCTGAGGCACCTGATTCTCTGCCCCCTGCTCCCAAGAAATCTGAGGACTGAAACGTTTTGTATAAATGTCTTGCTGATGACCCTTCTGTGGTGTCTGCAGCTGCTAACAAGCCGTCTCATTTTCTTCCTTTGCCTAAGTTGCTGCCTTCTGGCAAGGACATCAGAACAATGGAGAGATTGGGTAAGAATGTTTACACTTCAACTACCCTAGCTTTTAGGGCTGTTAGTTATCAGACCCATATATCAAGGTATGTATTGACTGTCCTTTCTCAGGTCTGTCAGGTTATGTCTGATCTTGCGGACTCTGAGGGTAAAACTTTTGCTCTTTCCTTGCTAGGGACTTCCTCTCAAGTGGTTTGTCATTCTATCAAATGTAGTTAATATGCAGCAGATGCCTCTTCTAGGGGTGCTGCTTTTGGTTCAGTGATGAGAAGGTATTTTTGGTTTAGGCTTCAATCTTTAACCGACGATATTAAGGCTAAGCTGATGGATGCTCCTTTGGATAATAAACTTTTCTTTGGGGAAGCAGCTGCTCTTTCTATTCCTGTTTGGCTTCAGATCACTCAGAATTCTGGATTCTGTCAATCATTCATCGGGGGTACTTCATGGTGTGGAAATCCCATCATCCTTTTATGGGAATTCCTCAACCTCCTTGAGAACACCTTCCTTTTTTCTCAGAGGTTCTTTGAGAACTCGACTCAGAGTACTATCCAAGAGGTCTCTGTGTCCCAAATAGGGAAAGGGCATTACTCTAGAATATTTCGAGTGCCCAGAAAAGATGGCATTTGGAGACCAATTCCAGACCTCTCTCATCTAAACACTTTTCTGAAGGTGCCTTCCTTTCAGATGTCCCTTCAGATTCTTGTTTCCTCTTTTGCTCCCTCAGGGCTCTCTGGTGTCTCTGCATCTCAAGGAAGCTTATCTCCATATTCTGATCCACCCTTTTTTTAGGAAGTTTTTATATTTATCTGTTGCTTCCTGGCATTTTCAGTTCTCTGCTTTGACCTTTGGCCTTTCTACTGCCCCAAGGGTGTTTGCCAAATGCCTCGCTTCTGTGACTGCTTTTTGCAGGCTTCAAGGGATCCATATATTTCCATACCTGAATGATCTGCTGATTTAGGAATCCTCTCCAGAGATCCTTTTGCAAAATCTTCATTTTGCCATTTCCCTTCTTCAGAACCTGGAAGTCACAATAAAAATTAAAAAGTCTTCTTTGATTCCTTCTTGGGATCATGCCTTTCTGGGTTGCAGGATTCAGATGGTGCCAATACTAGGATCACTGCCTCCTTCATAGGCCCTAATTCTCACTTCCTGCTTTCAAACTCTTCTAACTCTGGCCTTCATTAGAGCCAGAGAGTTTTTAAGAGCTCTGTGTTTCATGGCATCCACCATTTTCATGCTGCCTCTGGCCAAGCTTCACATAGGTTCATAGGTTCATAGGTAAGTACTAGGCTATACCCAAGAAAATTATTTTTCTGTGCCCCTGTCAAGCAGTGCCACAGAAGTGATCCCTGGGATGAATTTTCTATTTCCCATCCAGTCATCAAGATTTTTTTTAAAGAGGGCCAATGAGGAGCTTTGCTTGACATGAATGGGTAGTTTGTTCCAGAGTATGGGAAGTCTCCGGGACAGGAATCTTTCCTTCCAGCATGTTCTGTTTATTGTGGTGACAAGGTTTAGGTCCCTGGAGCATGTGGTTCAGACAGATTGGGATTTCTTTAAGTGCAGCATGTCCAACAGCTCTGGGTTTGACATAGCTTTGTATGTTAGTCAGAGATCGCCTCTAAGTAGGCGATATGCGATGGAGTAGAGCTGGAGTTTTCTGAGACGGTCCGAGTATGGCTTGTAATCCTCTTGGGGTATTTCTGTGGCCTTTCCATTTGTTGTAGGTGTCTTGTGAGATACATGCCAAATGGGGCATTGTACTCTATAATGTGTCTGATGAGGGATGAGTAGAGAGGAACAATGACCTCCTTTTTTCTAGAGGAGAACCCTTTTGTGATGAGGTGTGCCATGTACAAGGATTTCCTGACTACTGTGACGATATGGTAATCAAAGGACAAACTACTGTCCACCTGTGTCCCAAGGTCTCTTATCACACCATACCTCCCTACCGTCACAAATAACTCGTTTTTTACCGAGTTTTCTGGTCCAAATATTGGGGTGCCATGATTCCCAAGTGGCACCCCTCTATTTCCGACTTTTACCAGCTTTTGTTTTCATTTTATTTTTCAATTTTCCCCCGTTTCTTATTTAGAGCTGACATCATCACTTGCTCGATGACATCAGCTCCATCAGGGCTTTCAGCCTGTCGGAATTGAGCTCAAGGGCTCATTTCCGGCTTTCCCAGTGATCTGTGAGTGGTTTATTCAATAGAGTGCTGAAACGCTCTGCCGGTTCATCATAATGTTTTTTAGAAACAATTGGAACTGTTGCTTCAGCTCTTTTCTCAAATGAGCACACTTTGTGCTGATTTCTTCGTAATTCAAAGTGCCACGCCTGGCTTTGGTGTTCAGAAACATTTTGGAAGGAATGGATTTTGCAGGTAGGAAAGGATTATTTCTGGCAGAAGTGTGTGTGTGTGTGTGTGTGTGTGTGTGTGTGTGTGTGTGTGTGTGTGTGTGTGTGTGTGTGTGTGTGTGTGTGTGTGCTTCCACCTTCTATCAAAGTATAAATTACCAAAGCCTATCTGTGTGTGTATGCGCATGTGCGTGTGTGTGTATATTTAAAGGGAGAGAGAGATTACAGATATAGTGTTATCTGGGTTGGGCAGATAGAGCCAGAGAGGTTCCATGGAAAAGTAGGTCTAGAAAAAAAATTACAACGCATGCAAAGAAAAATATGGTTTCTAATATTACAACATATCCATGCATGATACACATAGGTTAAGATAAAAGCAACACAATAAAACTCAAAATACTTTAGTAATATATGTTCAGTGATGATGAACTACTTTATTATAATGACTAGACTACACAAACTGAAGTAAAATTCAAGCCAAAGTGTTGCCATGATACGTTGATATGTGCTGGCATACCTAAATATAACTTTAGATTCAACGATTTTTTATGTCAGCACTAAAGGTATTCCAAATTAAAGGCATTAAGTAATTGGGCAGCACAAAGTGATAGACAAAAGTTAATAAGGCAAACAAGTCGGTGGCAGGAGTTTTAACTGGGTTTTAAGTGACTAATGTCTCATTATAATGCATCTGTTTTGTAAAATATTATAGTCCTGGGGGGGTCTGCTAACAGTGTAGAATAGGTGTGGGTAAGGAAAGGCAGTAAAGCAAAAACTGATTTAATTGTGAATGGATGTAGAGAGAGACTGAGTGTAAAGGGGGTGTGAAAAGTATAGGGAGATAAAAATGAACTATATTACGTAAATTTATAAGTTATATTTTCAATAGATTGCCTCTATCACACTAATTATTTATGAGTAAAGGCATAACTGTGGCTGTGTGGAACTAGAATATACAAAAGCTGCCACTATGGTCACATAATTTTTTCCATCTTCCTAGTAGAGCCCTGTCCAGCCAGCCATTGTTTCCAAGGATGCAATTAGTTGGCCAGATCATTAGCCAAATGGACAGGTTCTAAATCCTATGTAGCAAATATCTAGGAATCTTTAAGAAGTTAAAGAAAAAAAGCACTGACAGCAAACCTAATAAATCATGCTTGTTGGCCAGCACAGGCACCAAACTGAATGATATCCATTAAGTTTCAGAGCTTTGCCCAGATTTTTTGCGCTAAGAGGTTGAGAGCTGTTCTGAGAAATGAATTCACTAAATGATAGCCATTAGGTTTTAGTCTTCCTATTTTTCAGGAAGCTGCTAATTTGGCATAGTAGTATGTTGCTCTGACTGTAATGCATAGCGTTCTGGGTTCAAAACTTGCCAGTGAAATGCATGGTGGTAACATAATATTTTATTCTAGCAACTTGGCAAAATTATACAAGCAACATTTAAAATGTGTCCCTGTTTTTTGACCTTCTGTCCCCCCACAAAAAAATGAAATTTAAAGATGTGTAAGATGCTTATGGATTACACTACTATCATGCTATTTATAGTGTGGGTGTAGAAGTAGACTTTTATGATGGAAATGTTCTGAATTAGGCAGTTTTGTCATTATTGGTTCATGCATTTGTTTCATTGCCTACAGTACAGCCTACTGGAAAAATGTTCATACAATAAATTTAAAATGTGCTTTGTCTAACAAGTGTGTTGCATTATACAAGTTCACAAGGCCAAGGAATATAATTTAATAAAAAGTCAGGAAGGTGTACTGTCAATCTATTTATAGTGTGGGTGTGGAAGTAGACTTTTATGATGGAAATGTTCTGAATTGACCAATTTTGTCATTATTGGTTCATGCCTTTTGTTTCATTGCCTACAGTACAGCCTACTGGAAAAATGTTCAAACAATAAATTTAAAATGTGTTCTGTCTAACAAGTGTGTTGTATTATACAAGTTCACAAGGTCAATGAATATAATTTAAAGTCAGGAAGGTGTATCAAAGAAAAGAACAAATGTATGTTTCTTGTTTTGTGTGCAAGGGGGCCAATGATTTGAAAATAGCCCAAAGGTAATCTTTATCCACCACTGACCAGATGCATTTTCTTTGGATGTGGTGTGGGTTTCAATGCTGTTTCAATGAATGTGAGTTTCAAGGACAGAGATGTTTTAATGCCAAGTCTGTTTTCATTGTGAGACAGTATTGCTTTGTTTACCAGATGTCTATTACTGTTTGTGCATTGTTGTGCTGTAAAATGTAAAAATAAAATCCAAATCATTGTAGAAGTAAAGCAGTATGCACACATGTTTATGGTAAATGGGGTAAAATAGCCAGGTAATGGGACATTGAAATGGCTGCAGGGGGACTCTGGTGCCATATTTTAGTTGTCCTTCAGTTTGCATTTAAAAGTTGGTGTCCCACAATTCCATTGGAGTGGGTGGGTTTACGTAATTATGTATGCAAATTAGATGTTAATCAGCATACAGATTTGTACATATTTTTCATGGGCCTTGTCCAGATTTTTGATGTTTCCAGGTTGAGAGGTATGTGTCACACCTTCAGTGTTTAGTGGTAACGCCTACGTGGTAGCTCATGGGTACCAAGTTTTTCCCAAAGGAGATGACAATGCACTTCTTGGCACTGAGCTTGAGGCCATGACTTTGTCACCAAGAATCTGTCTCTGTGAAGCCCTTTTGTAGAATGTCTACATCATTAGGTGATTCTGTTATGGCTCACAGTTTGCAGTCATCTGTGAACTGTGTTAGCCAAAGACTTTCTGTGTTGGCCTGCCCTTCAGAGAAGTAGATGCTGAACAGGAGAGGACTCAGGACCAAACCCCATGGTACCCCACTCGCCACTGGTCTGAAGTCAGACTTGGAGTCAGCTACTTTTACTGTGTTGGTTCTGTCAGTGAGCCAGTTGGCCACCCATCTTGTGACATAGAGATTTATGCCCAGTTTAGTGAGTTTATTTATAATTCCAGAGTGGGGGATGGAATTGAAAGCCTTGGCGAGGTCAAGATAGGCTGTGTGCACTATCTTGCCCTCATCTACAGCTCTAGTGACTGCCTCAAAGAAGTCAATCAGGTTTAGTAGACATGATCCACCTTTTACAAACCCAGACTGAGTGGGGTCTAGGGTTTGGGGGTTACCTTTGTCTTTGTTTATAAGTTCCAAGGTGATACATTCCATGGCCTTGCAGACCAGGCTCATCAGGCTAATGGAGTGGTAGTTTTCGGGGTCTGTGGTGGCACCCCCTTTGTGGAGTGGGATAACCGTCGCTGTGCACCATTCAGTAGTCACATAGCCCAAGGTGAGGCTATGATTGAACATGGTACTTAGGTGGGGTGCCAGTTCATTCTGTAGTTCATGCAGTACACAGCCTCGGATATTGTCTGGTCCCATGGATGCTGTGTTCTTGGCTTTGGAGAGTGCAGTCTTTACTTGTTCATCCATGATTACAGGGGCTTTGCATTCCTCCAGTATTAAGATGGGCCCTTTGGAGAGTGAGAGGGGGTTAAAGTTAGCACTGAACCTATCTGCCAGGATGTTGGCAATATCGGTTGGTTCTGTATATTTAGTGCCATTGTGCTGTAGCTCAGAGCAGATCTGAGTGTTGCCATTGAGATTCTTGACATAGCTGTAGAAAGTTTCAATGGTTTCTGAAGTCAGCTTGGCCTCAATATGCACATCCTCTAGACTTTGCATCTCCTTTCTTCCTTGTCTCAAAAGGACATTTGGGGTATGGCCCTTCAAAAAGCCATTTAAAGGAGAAAAGCAATTTTTCAATATTTGCTGTTCTTCAGTTTTGGGCTTTTTTTTTTTACTTGTTAGCACTTAGAATTATGAGTACCAGTATCTCAATAGGGAGCCAACTGTGTTTCTTCTCCAACCTTTTCAGTTAAGAGATATTGTAAATGCAGCAGGGCAAACAGTACTCCAGCAGCTGTGCTGTAAGAAATCAATAAATAGGAATCAAAAACATATTCATCTTACCGGAGATACATCTAAACACATTCCTTAGTGTGCTGCATCATTTTAAATCACATCACTTAAATGGTTCTCAAAAGATAGCCTGCTATTTACCAGTATACCTGAATCCTGAATGAATCCTGCCGCTATTAAAATACTATCATTCAAAGCATGCCAGTAACTTCAAAGCAAGAGGGGGCTGCAGGAAGGAGATGAATGGCTGGGGCTAACAGGAACTGCAGGATAATGACCATTATTTGTGATGAAATGACAGATGTGGTCATTCATTTTCATCCACAAACTGTCTCAATATGTATCCACTCATTACTGCCACTTTACCAACTATATACATCTCACATATCTGACTGCAATCAACAAGACTGGCCTTAGGTGAAATCAACCCCTAGACAAAGAAATACATGGTGTCCTCTACTGCACATTAGTCCCCCCTGCAATTCCCCTGTACCCCTCCCCTGTTTTCCCCTAATTCCGGCCATGCACTCAGAGATGGATTATTGTCAGATGGGTCCCTAGACAGGGTAATAGATTAGAGTTCCCCCCGAGCAGCCCCTCTTGAAGCAACCTCCTGCCCCCCTCTGTAGCAGCCCTGTCACAGCCATTCCAGTGTTTAATTACTTGGCCATTTCTCTCCATTTACGATAAACACTGTTCAAACCTGTCAGTGTGCATACTGTTCTCTTATTTATTTCTACGATGATTACACATATTGAAATAAAATAGCACAAACACTAACAGCCATTTGCTAAACAAACAATACAGTCTCACAATGAAAACATAGTATAAATAGTAAACTTCTTGGGTCCCTATTATTTACGTGAACGTTCAGAATTTCGAATGTTGCATTATCGACATGCTAATGTTGAAAAGGCCAAATCCTGAAGACATGGAACAGCGATTTTTTCATAGGGAAAAAAATCTCTGGGCCATTTTCAGGACTTTGCCATTTCCTCCACTGTGGTGCGATCTCGGAGTTGGTATATTTAAGTGGTGGGGGGTGTGGGTGGCTGTTCCCTGTGTTCGGAATTTGGCCTTTTCAAGATTAAGCTGTCGATAAAGGCACATTCAAAATGCTGAATGTTCGGTTATATAATAAGGAAGCAACTTCTCTACCCTTGAACCTCACATTCATTGAAACAGCATTAAAACTCACATTCAAGAAAAATGCATCTGGCCAGTGCAGGATTAAGTTTATCTTCGAGCTGTTTTCAAACCATAGGCTCTTCATACCTCCCAACCTCTTACCACTATAGAGCTGGACAAAGACTAAAATAATGGGGGGACAAAGGCCCAAAAATAGCGACAGATTTTAATTATTGCTCTTATAAACATGAAAAGGTGCTAGAATAACAGGGATTGTGTTAGCATGCATTTTCTGAAGGATATGAATTCTGGAATTGAAATGTCTGTCATTATTTAGTGACTTCAATACTCAGCGATGTGCCAGAAAATCATAAATGGTATGCAGAGCAGACAAAAATATGAAGCACAAATCTGGATATTCTGCAAAAATCTTAACAGTTGAGAGGTATGGGCTCCTTGCGCACATTTATAGGGCCATGCATACACATATGTGCTCTTTGATTCACCTTCCTTATATGAACCAATAATGACAAAATTACTCATTTCAGAAAATTTCAACTATAAAAGGCCATTCAGACTTCTGTCATTACAATCTACCAATATCAGTCAATTAGCACAATCTCTGCAGAAGTAAAAGTCATCTGAATAATTCCACATTAAAGAGATCTGCAACTAATGTAGAGGTTGCTACAGGCAAACAACTTTACATGTCACTGTTTCATACCAAATTCAGTGCCTGCTGCCCTAGAAGAATTAATTCTCTATGTTACATTAAAAAAAATGGTAAGCTGGCAATATTGCAATAGGGAATGACTGACAAACCAACAACAAGGTCATAGTTACTAGGCATCTCATACAAGGGAGGGCACACTCAGGAGTGCAGAACCCCTATCCTCCATTAAAATGCACCAAATAATCAGCAATCGAAAAGGCACTGCAATATCAGCCCTCTGTATACATGGTGTGAGAGTAGAATCTGCAGCCTTCTGCAAAAAAGGCAATTATGCTACTAACACTGCTTTCAAATTCTATAGCACAAATAGTGACAGCCATTTGCTAAACAAAACAGTTAGTTGCACACTGAAAACAGACTTACCATGAACAACAGTAAACTTCTCTTCCTTGAAACTCACAATTCCATGAAAATGATTTGAAACTCATAATCCCTTGAAAATGCACTGAAGCTCATAATTCCATTAAAATGTACTGAAACTCAAACTCACAATTCTGTCAACAGTCTGGTAATTAGTGTAGAGGATTCAGTCTCTTGTCTCTTGTAGTCAAGTTACAGGGTCAAGCCTGATCAAGTTAATTGATTAATCTGCCCCTCCCCCAACTGGGGCATTACATAACATACCCCCATACCTCTCAACCTTTTTTCAAAAGAAATCTGGACAAAGCCTAAAAATAGCTGGGGGACAAAGGCCCAAAAATAGGGACAGATTTTAAATATTGCTCTTAATGACTTAGAAGTTGCTAGAATAACAGCATTTTCCTTAGCATGTTTTTTCTGAAGGAAATGAAGTCTGGAACTCAAATGTATGGTATTATTTCAGTCCTCAGTGATTTGCCACAAAACCACAAATGTTATGGGGAATAGGCCAAAATACGAGGCAAAATATAGACAATCTGCAAAATTCTGGACAGTTGAGAGGTATACACACCTCTCAACTTGTTGTTAGTGCAAGAAATCTGGACAAAGCCTAACATAATGAGGATACAATGGACCAGAACTAGGGACAGATTTTTAAATATTGCTCTTTTTAACTTAGTTACTAGAATAACAGGATTTGTGTTAGCATGCATTTTCTGAAGGAAATGAAGTCTGAAACTCAAATAAATCTTATTATTTAGTTACTTCAATCCTGATAATTCCGCATATAGTCCTCCTTTAAGAGGAAGATACCACCACCATGGTATTAACAATTTTTTTTAATATTCTTAATTAAAACCACAGAAAGAACACCAAACAAATAAAAAATAAATAAAAGAGCTGCACCAGAATCCAATACAGTAGATTTATTTACCGCTTTCATTTTTCATTGAAAATTTCTTCAGAATACAAATACATCAAAAACACTGACCCTACTTATACCTCTCCACTTAATTAACTTAATTAGAAAAATCTTTATACCAAAAATTAATTAACTTAAAGGTACATGCCTCTTAAAAATGTACACAACATATATAGGACATAAAAATATACCGTAGAATGTTTGAATATAGCTTACATATTAAATACATATATATATATATATATATATATATATATATATATATATATATATATACATACACACACACACACACACACACACAAACACACATACTAAAATCACACAATGTACATTATAGGAAATCTTGAATTACATAAAACTTTCAGCTTTCAACCTAAGGATGGAACTTAAGGTAATAGTACTATTTAAACCTGGGTGCTCGGTGGTACTGGATCTAATTTGCCACTTTAGCTCTCTTGATTCTAAAAAATCATTGAGCGGACCCCCTCTGTCCCCCAATGTTACTTGCTCTAAAATTGTAAATTTAAAACTGTGTCCCTCATTTTTATGAACATGTACTGCCAAAGCATTTTTCATGTCTTGTCTACTGATGCCATAGAAAATGTTGGTAAACTCTGCTCCTAAGGGCATTGATGGTTTTCCCTATGTACAAAGCTGGGCACTTTTTGCATTGGGCAAAATAAACTACTGCCTTACTACTACAGGAAAATTTCTTCCTGAGGACATGCTTACCATAATTTGGTACTGCCACCTCGGTGCCTTCAATAATAAATTTACATTGTAGGCAGAAGCCACATTTTAACATACCACCTATATCCATGTTGATTTTATGTGTTCTCTCTAGCATATTTTTAAAAGTGATATCCTTTTTATATACAATTTTAGGGAATGTCCCCACAAGGTCCACATATTCTTTACTGGTATTAAACAAGTTCCAGTTGTGTTGTATAATTTCACTAATATCGGAAAATTGCTTATTATAGCTAAAAATAGCTGATTTTTTTTTTAAACACAGTGGCTTCAGACCTTGGCGCATTGTCATATATGTCACTTCCCTTTCCAAGTAGTGGTACGAAATGACCCCTTTGCCTCTTAACAACAAACTCTTGTAATATTTTATCTACAATGACATGGGGATAACCTCTTTGTGCAAGCATCCCTTTCAACACATGGATTTGATGTAGAAAATCATCCCACTCGGATACCATCCTTGCTAACCGAACACCCTGTCCTTTTACCAAAGATTTTTTCTGATGTAATGGATGAAAACTGTCAAAATGTAGGAGGGTGTTGGAATAGGTGGGCTTTCTAAAAATAGTTGTTTTAAAGCCCTTTTCATCTCTATCCTTACTGATAGTGATATCCAAATAGTTTATTGCCTCATGTCCTATTGTGTGGGTGAAATCCAAAAAAAATCAGTGCTGTCCTCGATGAAGGCCAAAAACCTTTCTAATTCTTCTTCATCACCATTCCATAAATTAATTATGTCATCCAAATAACAACCATAATATTTCCAATGTTTTGCAAAATTGCTGCTAAAGACAAATTCTGCTTCTCAAAATGCTAAAACTATGTTGGCAAATATGGGGGCACAAATGACCCTCATTGACACCCCCTTACATTGTTTGCTGTTCCTCAAATACAATTGGTGTCTAGAACCAATTCCATGAGTGTTCTGAGGGTCAAAATATGTTTATGACTGATATGTGTCTGTTGACAGAGAAAAAGATAAAACCACTCAATACCTACATCATGGGGAATTACAGAAAATAAATCCCTAACATCGATGGTGACGAAAAGAAGTCCATCCTCATACATGTTCCTGTTAATTTTACAAAGGAAATCCCAAGAGTCTTTAAAAATCGATGAACATTCTTTAAGTATAGATTTCAGTTGTGTATCTATAAACCTGGCAATAAAATAGGTCTTGGATGCTTTTGCATCAGCTATTGGTCTAAGGGGGATTCTAATTCCTTATGTATCTTTGGTGTACCAAAGACTGTGTGAATTTTTGGGCATTTTACTTCCATAAACTGATACTCATCAAGTCTAATTTGTCTATTCAGTGTAAGTTCATCTAACATGATGTCAACTTTCCTGAACAAAATATTCTGCGGAGAATCTGCTAAAACTATGCGGAGGTCCGAGTGGCTAAGGAATCAGAGAGATGGAGTGAGTCACTAAAGACACATGTACAGGGGGAGGGTAAAAACATTTTAAATGTTTTAAATACAGTGGGTGAATGAAATTTGGGATAGTGTGTCAACATTGAGCCTTCATTTACCTTACTAAATAACTTTTGTGGTGATTTTAATATTTACAACTACAGTGATTATGCTTTTGACAGCAGGATTGCAAATGTATTTGATAAAGGCATGTTGTTTGTTCCCAGTAAAGATGCTATGGTGGATGATATTCTAATAAATCTAAAAGTATATACCAGGAAGCTAAACTTCAAATTTTACTTTAAAGGTATGACATCTAGCTTTACAGAACAGGATCCATGTAGAAAGACTAGTCTCTTCCATTCCTCTTTACACACCGTTGTGCAGACATTTGCAAAATGTGTGAATATGACCTAAGCAAACTTTTTAGGAAAAAAGAGCTGTCTTTAAGGGAAGCTAACAACATGGATAGGGAAGAAATGAAATTGGTCCATGATATTTGTGACAATAAGGAACTAAGTGTCATGAAGCTGGACAAAGGGGGTGGGTTAGCTATTATGAACACTAATTCATATATTAACAAACTGCTTGGTATACTATATACAGATACCAATTGTGAGATTAGCCTGAACGAAAAGAATATTTTGTACATGAAAGTTGACATCATGTTAGATGAACTTACACTGAATAGACAAATTAGTCTTGATGAGTATCAGTTTATGGAAGTAAAATGCCCAAAAATTCCCCCAGTCTTTGGTATACCAAAGATACATAAGGACTTAGAACCCCCCCAGACCAAAAGGTGATACAAAAGCATCCAAGACCTATTTTATTGCCAAGTTTACAGACACACAACTTAAATCTATACTTAAAGAATGTTCATGGATTGTTAAAGACTCTTGGGATTTCCTTTGTAAAATTAACAGGAACATGTATGAGGATGGACTTCTTTTCATCACCATCGATGTTAGGGATTTATTTTCTGTAATTCCACATGATGTAGGTATTGAGTGGTTTTATCTTTTTCTTTGTCAACAGACACATATCAGTCATGAACGTATTTTGACCCTCAGAACACTCATGGAATTGGTACTAGACACCAATATTATTGTATTTGAGGAACAGCTCTTTAAACAATGTAAGGGGGTGGCAATGAGGGCCATCTGTGTCCCATATTTGCCAGCATAGTTTTAGCATTTTAGGAAACAGAATTTGTCTTTAGCAGCAATTTTGCAAAACATTGGAAATATTATGGTTGTTATTTGGATGACATAATTAATTTATGGAATGGTGATGAAGAAGAATTAGAAAGGTTATTGGCCTTCATCGAGGACAGCACTGATTTTTTTGATTTCACCCACGCAATAGGACATGAGGCAATAAACTATTTGGATATCACTATCAGTAAGGCTAGAGATGAAATGGGCTTTAAAAGGACTATTTTTAGAAAGGCCACCTATTCCAACATCCTCCTACATTTTGACAGTTTTCATCCATTACATCAGAAAAAAATCTTTGGTAAAAGGACAGGGTGTTCGGTTAGCAAGGATGGGTATCCAAGAGGGATGATTTTTTTACATCAGATACATGCGTTAAAAGGGATGCTTGCACAAAGAGGTTATCCCCATGTCTTTGTAGATAACATATTACAAGAGTTTGTTGTTAAGAGGCAAAGGGGACATTTCGTACCACTACTTGGAAAGGGAAGGGATAGACATGACAATGCGCCAAGGTCTGAAGCCACTGTTTTTAGCTATTTTTAGCTATAATAAGCAATTTTCGGATATTAATGAAATTATACAACACAACTGGAACTTGTTTAATACCAGTAAAGACTATGTGGACCTAGTGGGGACATTCCCTAAAATTGTATATAAAAAGGATATCACTTTTAAAAAATATGACAGCGATAGCACATAAAATGAACATGGATACAGGTGGTATATTAAAATGTGGCTTCTGCCTACAATGTAAATTTATTACTGAAGGCACCGAGGTAGCAGTACCAAATTATGGTAAGCATGTCCTCAGGAAGAAATTTTCCTGTAGTAGTAAGGCAGTAGTTTATCTTGCCCAGTACACAAAGTGCCCAGCTTTTTACATAGGAAAAACCATCAATGCCCTTAGGAGCAGGGTTTACCAACATCTCTGTGACATCAATAGACAAAACACGAAAAATGCTTTGGTAGTACATGTTGATAAAAAAGAGGGACACCGTTTTAAGTTTATGATTTTAAAGCTAGTAACACTGGGGGAGAGATGGGTTCCGCTCAAAGAGAACTAAGGTGGAAAATTAGATCCAATGCCACCGAGCACCCAGATTTAAATAGTACAATTTCCTTAAGTTCCATTCTTAGGTTAAAAGCTGAAGGTTTTATGTAATTCAAGATTTCCTATAATGTACATTGTGTGATTATAGTATGTGTGTGTGTGTGTGTGTGTGTGTGTGTGTGTATGTATATATATATATATATATATATATATATATATACATATATATATATATATATATATTTAATGTGTAAGTTATATTCAAACATTTTACAGTTTATTTTTATGTCCTATATATGTTGTGTGCATTTTTAAGAGGTATGTACCTTTAAGTTAATTATTTTTTTGGTATAAAGATTTTTCTTCTCCTTCGTCTTCTTCTTTCGGCTTTTGCCAGTTAGGGGTTGCCACAGTGGATCACCTGTCATGATTGGCAGTGGAGTTTTACAGTGTCGAGTTTCTAGCCTGGCGCCCAACCTTCAACGGAAAGCACACACATGCACACACTCATGCCTAGGGCCAATTAATTAAGTGGAGAGGTATAATTAGGGTCAGTGTTTTTGAAGTATTTGTATTCTGAAGAAGTTTTCAATGAAAAATGAAAGCGCTAAATAAATCTACTGTATTGGATTCTGGTGCAGCTCTTTTATTTATTTTTTTTATTCTTAATTAACTAAAATGTTAATGTTGAAGCCTCATGGCCAGTGTAGGCCCCTCTCCAGCCATGGGGCCCTAGGTGACCGCCTATGTCACCTAGTGCTGGCTTCAGTTCTGCATGCTCTTAACACACCTTAACTGGCAAAGATTCTATGCAGTAAGTCTGGTATATGCAATTGAAATAAATTAGGTTTCTACATGCTCTAATGTTCTTCTTGGGGGGGGGGGGGTTACAACTTTTTTTAAATGATGGCCTGCAGAAAAATCATGCGACAAAAAAAAGTCAGTCTTTATTTTTTCTTTCAAGGGAAAAATAAGTTGTGTCTAAAGCTTAGTGATCAAATCTAAGAAAAGAATAGTTCCCCAATGAACAGAGAAAACATATACAAGGATATAAAAATACTATCTGGGAATAGTGCCTGCCTTCATGCAACTCCAAACAGAGATAGTTAAATTCTGTGTACACTTCTAAAGTTAAATCAGGGATTAAAGTAAATGTACAAATGGTCAGAGGTATATATCATACAACTGATTGTCTGGGAGAAAAAAACAAAGGACATGGAAAAATATCACACTGATACAGAAAGTGCATGCAGACTTCACACAGAAAGAATCATAGCCAAAGTCCTAACCAGAGAATAAATGCTGATGTCTGATTTTAATTAAAAGTGAACTAATTCTTACCAACTTGCTAGTATTTGATATACTACACCCCCTTCTCTCTCTCTTCTAGATTCAGTCATTTTCATCACAAACAATCTCCATACTCATCAGTTACACTCACTTCAGATATTCGGTTGTCTCAACGTAACTACTAACTTACTCATCTGAAATGCACAGTACCTCTACAAAGCTAAAATAAAGACTAATTAATTTGAACAGATGACAACAATATTAATCATTTTCATTCACAGACATCCCTGTACCCAGCAATTAAAGGCAGCTTTATTGATACATACCTCAGATAACATAATGCAATAAAATAGAAATAATTACTGACAACAATAATTTATGTATTTTACCCCTATACATACACATACATGCTCATAAACACAAAGAAATGAGTGACCATTATTTTCAACCGCTTGTAGGGTTGTGTAATTCAGGTAATTAGCTACATTAAATGAATAAATAAATACAACAAAAAACTGCCACACAGGAATTTATTTCCTCAGCTAACTTCTGTCAGAAAAGTGTGCAGTATCTCCTTACACCTTGTACTCTTATCTCAAGAATCAAGAAAAAAGCTAAATATAACAGTTGACAAAGGACAAAAGAAAGGGACAGCTATTGCCTTTATAAACTTTAAAACTTGTTAGAATAATAGGCTTTGCATTAGCATGTTTTTTTTTTTTCTAAAGGCTACTAACTCTAAAATTCAAATGTCTGTCATCATGATTTACTGTCTGGAATCTTCTTTGATCTGCCAAGAAAAAATAATCTTTACAATGAGCACAACAAAATATGACACAAAAGATCAGAGACATTCTGTAAAATCAGGTGCAGTTAAGGTATCTATTCCCCACACACATATGCACACACACTAAAACACACACACACACACACACACACACACACACACACACACACACACACACACACACACACATATGTATGATTTCACTTACAGCCACTTGTATGACTATATTTGGTTGTGATCAGATAAATGCATGAGTAGATTCATAGGTACGTACTAGGCTAGCTGTGATTGCAGGTCATTTTAAACCCAGCCAATTTACATTTTATGCTCAAATTAAGCTATCCCATTTGATTAGAAATTAGCCTCACCCTTCCCATGGTCAAAAATTATATATCAGTCCTAGTGAGAATAAATGCAATCATACCATAGATAATTTGAAGAGACCCATGCTTGGAATAAAGCATTTAAGAGCTACTTCTGCCCAGTAGTAGTAGAGGAGGCAGTCCTGGGGTAAATTTTCTGCTTCACATCCATAGATCCAAGTTGCACTTGAATATGGACAGGGATGAAATTTGCTTTATGTGGATGGGGAGTCTGTTCTACTGCAGCAGTATGCTCTGCAAGATATACCTGGCCCTCCAAACCATTCTGCTGATGTTGCAGAAGAGGTTTAGATGCTTAGGCCAAGTATTTTGGATGCCATTAGATGTGCTCATGTATAGTAAGTCCATCAGTAATGGGAGAAAGGATGATTTATATGCCAGACACAGGTCACCTCTTGGCAGTTTGTGAGATACCAAGTATAGTGACAGGGCTTTGAGTCAGTTCATCTAGGCTGCCATGTTGTTTAGGCCTTGTATCCATTTAGAAAGGTATCTCTGTGGGCATTCCAGTTGCTGCATGTGTTTGGATAGATACATGCCAAAGGGGGAATTATATTCAATGACTAGCCTAAGGAGGGCTGAGTAAAGGGGGAAAATGACATCCCTAGATCTAGTCACAATCCCTTTGTTTATAAGCTGTGCAATATAGAAGGACTTCATTACAACAATGGACATGTTGCTCAAAAGTTAGGCCACTGTCCACATAAGTTCCCAAATCTCAAACAACTGGGTCAAGACTTACAGGTGTATTGTCACTGTAGATGTTCCTCAGATAGATGGCTTCGCAAAGGATAAAATAATACAATTGGTATTTAGTTTCAGTCCATTATTTTGGCACCACTTATTTAATTGAGATAATCCCTCCTGCAGGATGGCAAGGTTATTTGGAGATTCAATGAGTACTCCTAGCTTGCAGTCATCTGTAAACTTAGTCAGTCAGAGAACTTTGGTATTGGCTTTTACTTCAGAAAAGCACACGCCAAACAGAAGAGGTCCCAGCACAGAACCCTGGGAGACTCCACTGGTGAATGGAGGTAACTTCCAATAACTAATAATTAAACAATTGACATGTATAATGTTTATAACTGAAATATGTCAATATGATTTGTATTAATTTACATTAATATATGATTGCCTATGTCATGCGTGATAATTAAGTAAAGATGATTTTTGTTTAAAAAATAGAATTTATCTTCTCATCTTACTACTCACAGAATACAGTGTGCAACTCATTGCCTTCGCCTTACACCCAAATACCTCTCAGTATCTTTTTTAAACAAGAAACATATTTATTAAATTATCATGTGTGACATAGGCAATCATACATTTATATAAATTAAATCAAACCATATTGACATAATTTTAGTTGCAACCATTATACATCATTTATAATCAATCCAGTCATTGTCACCCAGACATTACATAGCTCATTCAAATCCTGCCTTCTTTTAAACCCCATTCCTCCTGTACATGTATTGTTCCCACAATTCCCATTTAGTTCAAGAATCAAGGAGAATATTAAAAAAAAATAAATAAAGGGGGACACAAAACCAAAATCAAGGACATAAACAACTGTTACATACTTAGAAACTTGCTAGAATAACAGGCTTTTAGAAACTTTCTAGAATAACAGGCTTTGCATTAGCATGATTTTTTCTGAAGGCTATTAAGTCTGAAACTCATATGTCTGTAATTTTTTATTGACTGCAGTGCTCATTCACTTGCCAGACAGCACATTTTTAAACAGCATAGCAGGTTTAACATTAGCATGAATTTTCTGAAGGATATGTAGTCTGAGTCTCAGATATCTGTCATTATTTAGTGATTTAAATCAATGATTTGCCAGAAAAAAAGAAATTTTTTGAGAAAAATGCAGAAAATATGACACAAAAAGCTAGACATTCTGCAAAATTTTTGACAGTAAGAGATATGCTGCACTAATTTATTTGCCAGATCACGTATTTACAAGCAAATAAATAAATAAAACCAAAAATTTAGGGATAGGTTGAGAGCTTATATGCCCTCATACATATAAGCCTGGCAATTGGATTAAGCCAACTTTTTGAATTAACTAACACTTTATTAGCTGAGGGGGGCTGCAGTCCTGCAGCCGGTACTTTGAGCTGCCCTGTATTTACAACGAACTGTAAGACAATGCACTTCCTAGCAATCATACCCCATACCATAGCTTCCTGATCATGTCATTCATAAATCAAGGAAGTTTTCAAAGAAACTGTAATCAGAAATGTCAATGATAATGTCAACAATTCTACTGCTATCTGCACCTTTATTCAACCATGAGTTTTCAAACACTCGCCTTCTTTGAGATGAATAATTCAAGCAACAATAGACAGAACACAGATCCCTGAGGGATTCCTATTGCTATTTTCCTGATTGCTGAGAATGTATTTTGTAGCCTGACACAACTCCTTTCCAGAAACTAAAATATTAGCAAATAGATCTATACATATAAAAACATAACATTCATCTTGTGAAATAGTGTCAATCAATTTAGCAAAATCCACAAATATCACATCACAGCAAAAACCCATGCCTACGGCAAAAATTATATTAAGAAAAAAAGTAATCAAATTTGTCAAACGAGAGTGACCCAACAGAAAACTATGTTGATAGATATCTATATCGAGGAGTGTGCCTGATGCAAGCAAATAACTTGTCAGTCTTTTAAATCACTTTCCCAGTTTACTTAATAGATTAATGGTCTATAATAGAAGAAGAATGACATTTAGGTATAGGGCCCACTACAGCCTTGTTCCATTCATTGGAACAAAGCCACATTTTATTGATTTCTGGAACAAATGTGGTATCAGTGATTCAGTAATGTAACTTAAAAATTAACCATTTAAATCATCAGATCCTGTTGCTAAGACTAATGCTTAATTAATTTAGTTGCCCTAGAAATAATATCTATTTAAATAGTCAGACACTCCTCCATTCCATTTATTTTCACTGTTGACACTTTATTACCAAGCTTGGTATTGTCAAAGAACTTGTCTGTAAATATTTTAACTATCAGTTTAAGCTTAGTTATTATGGCATCTTGGAAAATATCTATTCCTTCATTTAACCTATCAGATGTTTAAATGGTGCCTTGTTTTTAGTAGATGAACTGTTCATAGGAACACTGATCTTCTTCTTGTCCTAAAAATCTGTCTACTGTTTTGCAGTGCTGCCTGATCCTTCCATGTCTGTTAGCAGATCCAGCACTAAAGCAGGGTGAAGGAGGGCAGTTGCTCTGGGGCACATGCTGTGACGAGGAGCAATGGCCATGTGCCAAATCTGGTGTAGTGTGGTACTGGCCTAAAAAATGAATGCATTTATTTATTTATTTATTTAATATTTGCTTACTGGGAAAGTCCGACTGGGACAGAGCCCATTTTCAGTGTATTCCCGGGGAGAAATGCTCCAGACACATGTTTTTGGAATGTGGGAGGAAACTGAAGCACCCAAAGAAACCATGTGAACACAGGGAAGACATGCAGACTCTGCAAAGAAAGCACCCCAGCTGGGAATAAAACTAGGGAACCTCTTGCTGTGAAGTGACAATGCTACCCGCTGCACCACTGCACTGCTCATAATTAGATGGCAATGCCAGTAGACTTGTTGAACTGTCTCTCATCCATCTCTTCATGTACAGGGGATGTGTGCATACCTGCTACTGTCAGCACTGGTGATAGTGCCACTGTGACATCAGACTCTGCCATGTGCATGGTGGCATCATCCACAGCTACAAGTGACCAGCTGACTTTAGGCATGTGCAGGACCGATGCACTGGACCTTCCACCAGTGAAACCTCTAAAAGTATAGAGATAATATACTTGTGGCAGTGCTGGAATATATGTATCACTCCTCATATCAGTGAGAGGTAAACTGATTCATGGAAACTATGTGAGTAACATATTGGCACTTACACTCCTTGTGTTGTAGTTGTGATGTACCTAGAAAAGGGATATGCATGTGTGTTCATCTGAATAACCTCTTGACATGTGTCAGAGTAAAGGAACATGTTTGGACTAACCTGGTGCACCCGTTATGGACATTTGGGTAGCTGTCAGTAGCCCAACATGTATATCCCAACCACCACAAGTTATGAGAGTTCTCTCACTTTCCCCTGACAGTGTTACCAACAGCTCTTCCATCACTGTGATACACTTCTGTTTTGGTGGTCTAACTCCTGGGTAATGTCCTGTACCTTGGTTTCGGTATTCAGTATGTGCTGTACCTTGGTTTTGGTATGCATTATGTGCTATACCTTGGTTTTGGTATGCAGTATGTCCTGTATATTAGTTTTGGTATGCAGTATGTCCTGTACCTTGGTTTTGGTATGCAGTATGTCCTGTACCTTGGTTTTGGTATGCAGTATGTCCTGTACCTTGGTTTTGGTATGCAGTATGTCCTGTACCTTGGTTTTGGTATGCAGTATGTGGTGTACCTTGGTTTTGGTATGCAGTATGTCCTGTACCTTGGTTTTGGTATGCAGTATGTCCTGTACCTTGGTTTTGGTATGCAGTATTATTTCAAAGACCTATGACATACTTGTAGTAGTGTCTTGTTATGGCTGACCACAGCATTGATGTTATGCATTACCCTGTGCCACACCTGATTCTGGAAAGCCTTGTCTAATTTTCCTTTGTCTAAGATATGCATGTCATATGTGGATATGGCCTATGGACACTTGTGCCCCCTTTATGGTGATGGTTTCAGAGTCTCATGACAAGACATGTACTCTGTGGTTTATACATGTGGGTCAGAGTGTGTGTGTACATGGCTACCCGTGGCAGTCTCAGCAGTGCTCCCCACCTCAATTTGGTAGCCACATAATTGTCTGCTAATGGGGTATCATTCTTTTCACCATGTGCCATACTGTCAACAGTAATGGGAATGATAACATAGTTCACCTTGTTGCAGTGCTGTTCTAATGGCATGTGGTATGTAGTACGTAAAGGATTCCTCATTTCTCCTGTACCCTGTCTTGCAGCCTATTTAAGTTTATTCTGATGCCATTGCAATGTCTTCCCTGCCAGTTTGAGCTCTCCTTAGTTGTTCAGTAACCTGTCATGCCCTTGTGCTATATTACTTCACCCACTCTACTGTATATGGTCTGTCCCTGTTATACTCCTGCACTCATGTGTGCTCACTGCCATCTAAAGGTGGAATACCAGTTGTCTCGCCTCCTTTCACTGTGTATTTTTCACAGTACAAACTCATATCTACTAAATTCCTATGCATGACTTGCTTGTCTTAAAGTGGTCCTCCATAATATGTTAACATTTTATCTTGAGCTAAATACTTTAATCTTATCAGCACTAAGTAGGAATACATTAATAAATGATGTGAGGATAAATTTATCTGTTTAATGAAACTGGGGAACGATGGTGGTATATGTATATTGAAGAATAAGATGTTTAACATGATAGGATACAATGATTTTTATTCATGTGTTTCTAAGAATGACATTTTTTTATATTATTTTCATTATATAAGAAAATAGACTTGTGGCTATATGATATATTTATTAATCAATATATCTCTGATAACACATATGCATTTTTGGTGGTTAAATACCCTATTCTTCAATATGTATAAGTATTCCAAAAATTCACAAAGGGCTGGACTTTTATCTCAGCTTGGGGTAGTAAAACAGAGCCCCTAGCTTTACATGTTGGGCGTAAGTTAACAGGAATTTAGGAATTATTCCTTAATCTACTACAAGATTCTTGGTGTCTGACAACAATGGCAGTTCATTAGGTTATGTACAATGGTTTGTAGTGACTTATATTTTGATAAAGAAGTGTTGGCTTTAAGTCAGATGTTTTTAGATATCTAAATTTTTGCATAAGATAATAAGAAAAGTATGGGAGAGTAGAGATGGTAGATTTGCTCCTGTTTCATGACAACAGTTAACTTAGGAAGCTCAGTCTGATACATACCTTTCAAGTGTACCTCATTATGAGGAACGTACCTCATTTGGGGTCTTAAAAAGTTCATGTTCCTCGAAGTTCCACATTGAAAGGGTCTGTCACACATTCAGTGTTAGGAATATTTTAAGTGAAATCTATGATAAATAGAAATGAATTGTATTAATTCATTAAAAGAGCTTCTTTATAAGTAAAACCAGAGTATTTTAACTACCTTAAGACCCTCTTAGTTGACGTTGTTAGTAAGCCATTAGAATGTGTTCCTCATTATGTCTGTTTGTTCCACATTATGAGGGCTAGTGTTCCTCCTTTTGGAGATGGAAGGTTGAGAGTTAGGATAGATCATTCAATAAAAACACGTGATTGGGTTTTTCAATGGATATTAAGCCTATCCAAGATATATTTTGATGACATTGGCCCATTTTAACTTTAACTGAAGGTATTGGTGATCATCTGGGAAAGAGTCCTAGTTTTACCTATAAATTATATGGCAAAATTAGGACATGGTCAAAAAAACTTGGTCAGAATGAGGTTAAGGTAATCACCACAGTACAATGGGCATGAATACCTACTATTTGTGTTCATTGTAGACAATGCAGATATGTCAATATCAGCTCATGGATTAGTATTGGTCTAAATAACAGAATATTTTACTGTCCAGGTTATTATAAGTGTGATAAATCTGGAGTGGTTTATATTGCCACTTGTCTGTCATGTAATTCATTTTATATAGCTAAGACTAAGAAACCATTAAGGAAGAAATCTATCAGCAAGTATATAACATGAAAAGGAAGGAAAAAATAATGCTTTAGCAAGACAGCTGTCCAGATTTTAATAAATTTGTATTTTTTATCATGGGAAAAATTATATATAATTTAAGGGTGGTGAGTTGAGTAATACTTTATTCAAAAGGGAATTACTTTCGAAAATTTATATCAATGCAGATAAAGCACCAGAGTTGAATGATAGGATTTCTTTAACTTGTATGTATACTAAGTGTAAACATGTTTGAGATACATTTGATTGGTGGTTTATTTACATGATTAATTGTGTGATTTTATATTTGTTTGGATTGTGGGTTGCTGTATTATGATGAGGTCTATGTGTTAAATAATGGATGAAAGTGCTTAATTGTTGCTTTGCCTTGTGGTTTCTTAATGTTTTTCCTAATGTAAAGAGGAGACATTTGTCCCACTTCTGCTTGAACTTGTTTGCAAATGCTTTTAACATAAAGAAGAGTAGTCTCAAGAGTAGACCTAAACCTCTTCAACAGACTATTTGGGGATGGTAGGGCATAGTCTTTACCTGCTTTACCCCAAAATACTTTCACTAATATGTCAGCAGATGTGTTTTAAAATTAGCACCTCTGATATTATTTCCCAGGGAAAGCACACCATGCTAAACATTTTCTGCCTTTTCAACTGCATCACAGGCAGACAGACCATCTCAGTGTACCAGGTTACATAGTCATCCATCACCAAAGCAATATGCCTTGTCTGTGGTGCTTGGAGACTAAAGAGACTATATGGCTACCCTTCTTCATTATTGAGAAAAGGCAAAAAGATGTATTTACTTTGTTTACTGTCTTGCCAAAATTCTAACATTGTTCACATATTTCGCTGCACCCTCTAATGTCATTAGCAGCAGTGAATCAGAAGAAAGTTTGCTTAAAGCTCCTTTTCTGTGTGCTTTATGAAAATATGGCCTGAAAAAAGTTATGGGCCATGGACAAAAATGTCTTGTGGCTGGCCATTGGTGCCATCAGCTGCTGTACTTCACCCTCAGGCTCCCTAATCAGGAGACCACTGTCTGTATGATAGCCCATCGTCCCAATATGCATACTCCCCTTTCCATGAGAATCAGTACCCTTCATGGACACCACCTTTAAGTCCTGTAAGTTGTTATCCAAGAGCTGTGTCTATATGAAACATTTAATGGTCCACAATAGTTCCTCTTTCAAAAGAAGTCTAGTATCATTTAATAGGTGTGGCCCTGACTCAGATTTCCTGCTACTACCCAACATCTCTCTTTAACTAACCACTTCCAAAGGAAATCTATTACCCTTCACATTTGTGGTTTTGAGTCTTGCTTGTTCCTACTACCTTGCTCTATCCTTAAAGTTGCCACATCATCAGTATCTGTTGGAGGTGTGAGCACTGGGTGGATGGTCTCTCCTGCCATCCCCACATGTGTGTAATAGCATATGCAATGATTGTGTGTCATTAAAGTCATTGTGTTATCATATTTACAGGAATTTCATCAAACACTGTCCTGCTTGATTCCTGTTCTTTTTACTAGTCCAAGTGAGCTCTAGTCAGTGGCACCAGAAAAGGTGTCCCTCCCATGTCCTTATGGAAGTAGACTGACAATAATTACATTTGATACATTTGACACAGTATGCCTTATACTATTCCTTTATCTTCCCTGCACCTGGATCGTGTACACATCTATGTTGTACTCTGGAATGGCTGTTGTTTCAAGACAACCCAGTATTACAGCAGTGCTACCTCAGCTAGTTCACCCATTGGTCTTTAATCTGTTGTTTTAGAGCCTTGAACTGTACACACCCCAGTCAGTTATTCTGGAAACTTGAGCTACAACTTTTAATGCTTAAACATAAACCCCTTAACAAAAGTGTCAATGAAATAAAGCATGTAATGCAATGAAATAAAGAATACAGTATACTATGCAGTCATAACAACATAAGCCGCCAAGATCTTCATATTTTCTTGAACCACTCATTTCTTCTTTGAATATGGAAAGCGCCATGAGGGTTTAAACTACCGCAGTGATTCATTTATGGATGTGCAGTTGTGATTTACTGGCTCGAGAGAGAGGTCTTCCTTCCTTTCAATTTTCTTTGCAGTATCACTCTCCTAGTCTGCCAACCAGATTCTCACATGCATATTTAAAGTTCTGAGTGCTTTATCCCATATCATAGCATCTCCCAATATTTCAAAAGTAGTCATTTGACATATACTTACCCACTAAGTGCTTAGTTCTGCAACAAAATCACTGACACTGTCCTTTGATTTTCTTGGAGTTCACACATTTTGTGAGGTACAATAAGGACATTTTGTATTTAAATTAGACAACTGCAGTTCTCAAAAATGCAATCGAATAAAAATGTATACAGAGGAATGAAAAATAAAAAATAAAAAAAAGAAGTACTGACTTCAGCAGGCCGATGATATAAGGAAATCGTTATCAGCTATCTGGTTCTACCACTGTCACTAAAGGAAGACAAGAAAAGTCCATCTGCCTCTGGCTTTTATGACAATGTAATACTTGCAAGAGATAGACAAGCAAGACAAGCACAATTTATAGATTCTTAAAGAAGTGCACTGGCCGTATACAATAAACTGTCTCTTTTCTCATCTGCAGACCACGTAAAGATTCACTTCACTGTTCACAGTCTTGTTAAATATTCACTAAGCATTCCAAGAAAAAAAATTGATTGATAAAAGATTCACTTTATTTAAAGAACTCTAGAAGTCTGTCTTAAATATGTAAATGTTGGGAAATAGTCATTATAAAGTCCTTTTGTCCAAAGAGCTGAGTCATTAACCACACAATAGTGCCTTTGTTATCCCTTCATCAGAATACTACTTACAGCATTGAAAATGCCACAGTAATTTTACATATCAACAAGAACCATTCAACATTAACTCTAAGCTGGTTTGTCTGACCAACCCTGTTATGACTAATCTCTACAGGAGTGGGTGTGTGATCCAAGCTACCTCAGACCCGGTGGAAAAACCGTTTAATTCTTCCTTTCCAACTCAAATACCTCTTGATATAGCCACCAGTTAAACTGAAGCCAACTGAAAGTGAGTCAAGGTCGCTGAGCACCCATGCGGGATAAACAAGGGGGTTGAAGCTGTAAGGCCACTACCTTAAAACCCTGGCAATGGGGGTGGGACAGGAGGGCCTTTGAGTCACTGACAAAACTGCCGAGAGGGCTGTGCTACTTGTTTCAAAAAGCCAAGCCTTATGACTGCCCCTTGACCCCAACTCACAGACAAGTTATGCAAACTTCCCCTTTCCACATTACTTAAAGAAGGCCTGACTCTTCAGTACCTGCTATGTAAACATTTAGATCTAAGTAACTGCATCTACAGAAAGTTGTTGAGTTCTACTATATTTCTAGAAAACAAATGTTCTGTACAACTTGTAACCTCTTTGCTATAAAGAACAGCAGAGACATGTTTTGTATAGTCTTTCCAATCTGCTATCTTTGATGCATAAGTTCATAGATCAATACTGGGCTGCCTGCCCTTGTGGACCATTTTAAGCCAAGCTAATTACTCTGTATGAGAATTAAACACTGCATCTTGTGTCTATAACGCATATATCTTAACCGTTATGCCAGCCTGTTTTTAAGAATTATTCCAGCTTCCCTGCAGCTTTATAAAAAAATGCAGCTTTTTACAGCTTAACACAAGCTCTTTAGGATTTTTAGTCATACTTTTGCTACTAACATTTTATTTATTAATCTCTGGTATATCTTAGCTATTATTTTTTCAGCAATCTTCTAGAAAAAAAAGATGACTATACTTTAGCATGAATAAGACAATTTATACTGGTGTATCTTCATCTGAGTGCTGGGATGGCGATAGATGTATTATCTAATGAACAGGAGTGTCACTTCATGGGGAAAAGTGTGACTCATCAGAATACATTGTAATTAGAATAACTCACTGGAAGCAAAATTTCTGTAGTACAATCTGCCAAAAACAGTAAGTTTTCAAAATGGCCTTACTCAAGAAGACACAATTTATCTGTTATCATGAAGGGTGTCTTTATGAAACACTTCAGTTAAATTTACAATAAAAAGTGTAGTCTGCATATGGCATGAAAAACATAATGAGGTCACACTCCTTGCAAAAAAATCAGTAAACCAACAATCCATCAAATATAAATACAAGTAAAAATGTATTCCAATGTTTGTGTGTTAGTAACATGTGGTACCTCTGTTTTGGGCTGCATCCTACACCTCCCTGTTTATGTAGTTTGTGACACTGGTGAGCAGTGTCAGTGAGGAAATAATAAAGTGGTACTTCATAAGTCTTCTCACACAGTTTCTTTTCACCTCTTATCTGTCAACATCTTATCTCCTGCAGAGATATAGATGAAAACAAATTGGCAGAAAAAAAATATTAATGCCAACTTCCAAGGGAAGAATCTCAACCAATTTAAGTCCAATTCATCTGCACTGACAGACTGCAATATAGAAGATCTGTGGATATTTCCCCCCTATATTTGCTTTATTTCTAAAATCCACAGGATTATTTGTAAATCAGTATGGGCATTTTCTCACAGATTCTGTCATTACATTGCAGCCAGATCAACTCTATATAAGAAATATGCATATTTAAGAAACAAAAGGACCTTTTGTGAAACAAATATGTTCAGTTGTGTGTTTATATAAGGCAAGGCTGTGTTATGTAGCTGATAAGTACACCAAGAAACTTGAAACATTTTTCTCCTTGGCTTGAAACAGAAATAAAGATTGGATTTATAAACAAAAGCGTATAAGGCTTCAAAAAGAAGTATAAAATGTTGACAATGTTAACATATTATTCATTAAGCCTTATATGCTTTTGTTTATAAATCCAATCTTTAAAGGTATAAATATAAAAAATATCATTTGCTGTTGGCCTTTCTGAATATTTGACATTGTTTTCTCAGTAGACTTCAAAACTGGCAGTTATTTCACATAGGGTTTTGTACTAAAAGATGTGTGGTTTTAAAATAGCACCTTGGTCTCTTTCATGAATCTGTCAGCAATGTCTTTTACAAGATTTGGAAAGCCACTTTAGTTAGAACTAATCACACAGACTAAAGTCATTATGGTCATAGAATAAAGACATTTGGATACTTATTTATTTAGTTAGTTATTCATTTTTAATTGAGGTTTGTTTACTAGGATGGTCTGACTCAGTGACTTTCCCCTCTTTAGTAGAGGCCCAGGGATCAAAACTCCACAATAAAATAAAACACAATTAAACAAAAGTGATGAAATTAATCAACAAGATTAAATATTATATAAAATGAATGAAAAAAGATTTTAAACAGTGACTTAAACAGTACAATTAATATAGAATATGTGGTATAATAAAAGGACATCAGTTATACAAAATGTATTATAATATAGGAGAGTAATACTGTAGGCTTACAGAGTAAAGAAAGTGTTATGCACTTGGTAAAATAAATTAGAATTGAAAGAGGTCTTGAAATGAGTCATGCAGACTTAAGGAGCTAAAAAAGGAGAGATAATATGCAGATTAGGTGTGCAAGCTTGTGTTAGCACTGTTTAAGGGAGTAGATTAACCGGGTGGGGAACAGAGACAGTGCCATGGTTTGCTTATGTAGTCTTTCATAAAATGTTTCATTATTTTTCTTTTGTTATGCAGTTTATTAATGCAATAGTTCCACTAGAGTGTTTTGTTATTTAATTCATTGTTATATTTAGGACATAAGATGCTGATTTTTCTAAACAGCTATTTAAGTGTTTCTAATGATCAGAGGTCAATATGGAAGCCCTCTCAGCTGGATCCATTTGCAGGTGATTGTTGGGAATTCTTCAGAGAAGTAGGCCTATCCTGCTGAAGTCCTTCAAGATGGTCTCATTCGGTGGTCAGGTGAGAACACTAGTTCTGATGGAGAAGAGAACTGACTTATGGTCAGATTTAACTTGGGATGAAGAGAAGTAGGCTGGAGTGCAGCCAGGCTCTGTGATAGCAAAGACCAGGTCAAGGATATTAGAGCCTCTAGTGCCAAGTTTTAAATTTACTTTCGGTATATTCATATTGACAAAGTCTTGGAAACAAAGACCATATCCATGTTGAAATGTGAAAGTGTTGCAGTTAATGCTTTTGCGATAAGGCATTTCATTTTATATTTAACCTCTCAATGAAATTAAGGCAATTTCCATGATCTCTGTTTGACATTGATGGTGATCTGTAGGTAGTATTGCAATAACAGTTGGATTTGATAATGGTGATTTGGATTTCCAGGAGCTCCAGATTAGGACTGTCAGTAATCTGATGTCAGGTGATGGTGTTTCTGGCAATAAAGAGATAATCTCCCACAGTCACCCAGTGGTCTGAACTTGTGAGTCATGCTAATCTCTGTTATAGGGGAATGCTGTCACACCACTAAAACCCTGTTTCAGTTAGTACAAAAATATTAATGTGATCAATCTACAGGGGGTCTCAAGTTCAGGCACCTTTCTCTTTAGATTCCTAATATTTAGTAGTGGCAACATGATGTTGTCTGAATTTGACATTGAGTTTGTTAGTTTTCTTTGTGGGAAAATTCAGTAAGGGTCTCTGTCTAAAATGTCACTTTGGGGATAGCAGAGGCTTTATTTAGTATGTGGAAGTCCTGATATGAAAAGTATATGCCATCCCTGGTGAAACAGGTAGTCCTGTCTATTATCTTAGCCTAGGACAACACATACTGAAACCCCTTAGAATGACAACAATGTAGCCATTAATAAAGCCAGTTATCTTGTCTTGGTATTCTAGGCACCATTCTTGATGAAGGCAAGAAACTGCTCATAATCAGCATCTTGTCTACCTAAAGCACATGCATAGTAACCTCCATTATGTCTCTTTGCATGCCTCTCTGGATGCAGCACCTCAGTTCAATCACTCCCAGAAGGGCCAGTATTAGGATGTAATCATCTTTCTCTGGTTTATGGGCCCTTGTAACAGCATGGATCCTGACACTGAACAAAAAGCTTACAGTCACCCTGTTCTTGTCCAGTCTGCTGAGTGTGGAGTCTGTATTCCCAACTATAGCGCTGCCTATGACTAAAACATTTCTCTGTTTTCAAGCAGATTGATGGACCTTATGGGCTTAGGCTTGCTTTCCTTGTAACTCTTGAGTGAGCTGTGTGAAACTGCAGTATGTGTTACCTTGTGTGTTAGAGGCTGATATTTTTTTACAGTATGTTCTAAGAGGCTTTGTGATATTTATTATTTAATTCCTTAGCATAAGTCATGGGCCTGGTTGTGCATTGTGATTGGAGGGGTGTTGTGAAGGTATGATGCTTACCAACAGTGGGCAGAAGCAAGAGGTTTGCCTCCATGTTTCTTAAAAACATTTATATCTCTCACAGGCTGTACTATCACTTGGTAAAAGTAATGAAAGTTATAAGTATAAGGTAGTTGCTACACTGCCTCCGAATACATAATTTGATTAGACTGGTCACAGATAGGGAGAGATCAAGCTGTTGAGCCATGTTGCCAGAGAGAGAGAGAGAGCTGCAGACTGGAGTTTGTCACAGTATTCAGGGGTTGAAGGGAGACTATTATAGCAGACCTGGAAGATTTATAGATGAATTATTTATGGTGATATTCAGAAGTTTGGTCAGATGGTAGATGATCTAGGACTACTTAGTGAAAAGATAAAATTAAGTCTGCCAAAAATGATAAATAGTACTGATTTGCCTATTGGTTACTACCTGGCTCTCAGTGCTTGTCTCACTGCAGTTACACACAGCTAGGAATTATTGTCCCTATATCCCTTTACCCACAAGAAGCTAAACAGTAGCACTAGTTCTGAGCTGTAACCAGAGAAGCAAGTCACAGACTCTTCTGCAATCACCAGTAATGCCCTAGCTGCTGCTTGGGTTGGTAAGATTGTTACAATCTTCTCCTAGTAAAATCCCACTTAGATAGCAGGAACAGCAGATCAGGACAACAGAATGCCAGGCTGCACAAAGGAACAAAATTAAAACCAAACTACAACCAGACCATTCAGGGAAGCCCCCCCCCACACAAACACGCAAACACTGCCCACTCAGAGACGGTCAGGAATCATTGTCTGTCTGCTTGTTCTCATACCAGAAGCAAAGTAATAGCACTAATCCCAAACTAGCTCCAAAGAGGCAGTTCCCAGGCTTTCCAGTGATTGGTAGCCTCTAGAAAGGCTAGCAAATAACTTTTCTCTGTTCTTTCTTCCTCAGGATCAAACTCGAAACACTAATGCCTGTTTGACTCCTGAGAAACAGTTCACTGGTTCTCCAGTGACAAGAAGCATTTCCCAGATGTTGCATATTTTAAACGTCAGATGGAAATAAGGAGCTGATTCTCTCTATGTTACACTGTGCACTAAGTGAGCAGGAAGATATGAATAGAGGGTAACTCAAGTACCCTTAACTTTCCAAAGTGAGGGCCTTTACAGTTTGGTATTTGAGTGCTTAGCAGCATGAGTAGATGAGATGAGACTGGGAGGGACTGCCAAAGTCAAATTTACAGTAACAGTGAGCATCTCAAGAGATACCGAGTTTAAAATTGCAGCGGGGACTAATTATGTGGTTGGAAAAATGTCAAAATAATCACACAATAGCAATAGTTTCTGAGCAGTTGCAGTTCCCAGTGATGAAACCATTCCTGTTATGCCTACTCTAAATAGGAAATCCTTTCACACATCAACTAGGCTTAATTCATTTAGAATCAGTGAATGGGAAACATATTTTTTCTATCTGGGCCTAACCAAGAACATTTGAAAAACTCCAAGAAAAACAACTTTACAATAAAACAAAAATGTAAAATAAAATGAACTGCAATAAAATAAGAATAAAGTTTAGAAACAATGCAAGTATACAAATCTTAAATGAAGACATGTAATTTAGTTGCAAAAGCAGTAGTCTCAGAGCAGTTGCAGCTCCCAATTGCAAAGATATTTTAGCGGCATTCGGGAAGAAATGTAGGGCAGCAGCTTTCAGGTTGTTTTATTGCACGTGGATAAATCAATACCTCTTAACTGTCTAGATTTTTCACAGGAGGTCATTATTTTTGCTTCGTATTTTAGTCAGTTACTCATAACTTTTGTGGTTTTCTGGGAAATCACTGAGAATTGAAGTCATTAAATAATGACATATATTTGAGTTTCTGACTTCATAGTCTTCAAAAATGCAAACTAACACAAATTCTGCTATTTTAGCTACTTTTTAAGTTTGTAAGTGCAATATTAAAAATCTGTCCCTATTTTTGTGCTTTTGCCCACTCTCCACCCCCATTATTTTAGGCTTTGATCAGATTTCTTGCATAAAGAGGTTGAAAGCTATGGATAAATCTAGAAGAAGTACTTAAGAGTTTTAGTTTTGCATCAGCTGTGCTGTTATAGTACAGGGATTTGCACGAATACCTGTACCTTTTCCCAACAGTGTAATGTAGCATCCCTCAAAAGAGCTAATAGTTTAGGCCTTCTGACTGGATAAGGTACAGTCCACCATCAATTTAGTGATTTGGGGTAATGGGTACAATTAGCAGCAGCACACCAACATTCTGGCTATATATATCTCACAGAAGCAATATTTCAGAGAAACTAGAACTTGAGCAATCTATGTAAAGATGTTAAGCAAAACTCATATCAGTACATTGTGTACACCTCAAATAATTGTTGCAGTGGTTTGCTTTCTCTTTAACAAAGGAAAGTGTACTCATGACATTATCTTCTAAGTGTTGTTAATAAAGATGATTAAAACAAATGGAGACTGCGGTGGTGGTGCTGTGGTAGCATTGTCACCTCACAGTAAGACGTTGTCCTGTTCGATTCTCAGCTAAAGCGTCTTCTGTGTGGAGACATGCGTGAATGGGCGTACCTTCATTGAAGGTGGTACGTCAGGGTTGGCAACTTGGTACATAAAAATCTGCTGTCAATCATTAGTGGACCGGAGTTCCACTGTGGTGACCCCTAACCAGGAAAAGTTAATAAATATAAATATGGGGTCTATATTAAAAGACCGAATATGTAGGTGGTCAAACACCTAAACATTGATCTTCTAATATCGAACCGCACAATGTTGAACGTCCCAGGGAAACACGTTCCTAGGCTACAACATAAAAAAACATTACTTTACATCTAAATTAAGTGAGGGGCTTAGACCCCCACACCCCCCTGCATGGGAGGCTGTGCCCCCATACCCCCCTAACTAAACATACCAACTCCAAGATCGCTCAACAATAGGGAAATCTTTCCCTGTGTTAAATCGGCCATTCACCATTTTTTGCTTTCGATATTAGAAGATCAATGTTTAGGTATTCGATCACCTAAACATTTGATCTTCTAATATAGACCCATAAATATGTAGATATATATATATATATATATATATATGTATATAGCTATAGATATAGATAGACAGATAGATGCGCACATGCTTGCCTAATCCTCCTCCCCTGCCAATACACAATACTGGAGGTTAAGTACTACTGTTTATGTTTAGTAACACTATTAAGAAATAGCTCAGTACCCCCAACTTGTACCATACTCCTTCTATAATCAGCAGACACAGTGCAAGGTCTTTATGATACTTTCAGTGTTTATTGACGTTTTCACCACAGGAGGAACAAAATACTTTAGGCAGATGTGGGCAGTAGAATAAACTGGAATCAACATTAAAGTAGAACTAGACAAACATTGAATACAAAAACTGCGTATATATGAATTACAACAGTTAAGTTAAAAGAGCAAACTATTACAGTTTACTTGCTGTCTTGCCTTTGGCTAAATACATTGATGACTTTAAACAGTTTGTCATGAATGAGTCTAACTATCAATCTCTCTGTCATTTGCAAGATGTGTACAACTTAGCAGCCTTTTGCAGATGGACATACTATTAGAAATGATAAGTTAGTTTTGTATGATTCAGCACTAGTAATTAACTCAGTGTGACAACTAGACAGCGGTGATATCTTGAATGAGGTTACTGGTGTCACCATAGTTTTGCTTAGCTACTTACATTGACAGGTCTATTACAGATCCTTCCTAAATTATTTATTTATTTGCTTATTTTTATGAAGCATTTTCGTTGTCAAGTTTCAAATGCCCAAATTTAATAGCTCGCAAGATGTTTCAGAGTTCTGTCTGAGACGCACAAATCTAAGGAAGTTTCATGATTTAAAAGGTAGACAGGCTCTGAAAGCATATCTCACCATGGCAGCAGAAAGCAAAGCAGACAGGCCTGCTGAGCTTGATGAAATAGGTGCTATTTTTAGACCTTGGGCAATGAAATGCTTCTTGTTAAAGATTGGTGTTGCATGCAGAACAGTAAAATATTACAGCCTTGTCCATCTTCATGTCATGGTTAAAAGCTGAGTATCTCATTAATATTCTGAAGTTTTTCTACAGTAAAAGATGCATGACAAATTTTGTGAAGGAAATGCCTGCATAATAAACCTTTTCCCCTGCAATGGCACATTAAACTTGAAAAACGTGACTGTGAAAGTAAATGTATTAAACAGAAAAGTAGATTCAACTGTAGATTTTTTCTTAATTGAAAGTTTCTATCAAATTACTCTGCATTGTATTTATCTTGTTCATAATTTTATATAACACGTAATTCCATTCCAAGGGTCATAACACTGTAATTTAAAATACAGAAATGGAAGAAGTTAAAGCATTAAAATGATGGAATTTGAATCACAGAAATTAAAATTTTCAATTGCTTGCATTTAGATTGCTTTAAAGAATGCTCACTTGTCTTAATTCTACATATATTAGGTTTCACCATGTCAAAGATACAGACATTCTTCCACTCCTGCATTTTCTGAGTTTTATGTAAGGTCAGGTGATGGTGTGGTAGCATTCTAAATATTTAGCTCTCCAAAGCTCTTGGCACCAAAGAGGCCAAAGGGGAAAGACATCAGCTATTATGCAACACTGAGATGAGCTTTTTACCTTGAAATGTTTAATTTGTGCAGAGAGGCCATGATATTACAAGTATAAGTTCATTTAGTGGAAAATAACACTACAGGAATGATTGAGGAAAAGCACTACTAATCTAAGAAATGTGTTTTAATGTCTTATTTGATTTTAAGGTCTTTTTCATATAATATATATATATATATATATATATATATATATATATATATATATATATATAGATGCGCACATGCCTGCATAATCCCTTACTGATTCTTGAATACTGATACAGGTCTTTAATGTTGTTTGAAGACTATATTATTCTTAGTACTGAGAAATAAGCAAACTAACCAAAAGCTGTGTTTATACCCAACTCCAGAATCATGATTTCTGTAAAAGAAAATATGTTCTGATTGTACAAATCTAAATACCTTTTGAAAATTATGCATTTTCCCAAAATTGTTAAGAATGAAGAAAAGTAAATGTGACGTTTTGTGGCAAAACAAGTGCTTGCCTTTCCTCTAAGTAACTTTTGATATGATAGGTACAAACGGGGTGGATATGTCTATTTGTGATCTTCTAATCAAAATGTTGTGCTTTAGTGGATGTATGGTAGCTATTTTTCAAAGTCTTTGCCTAATTTAAAAGAGTTCTGTTCCATTATAAGGGTGCAGTTAAAGGGGGGTTGCAAGTCATCCCAAAGGCACAGTGCCACTGGAGTTAATCATGTTAGCTGCAGGTATACAGGGGAACTGCACTGGTGTATGTGTATGGCTTTACTTTTAAAATTTGATGCCTGTTTCTGATAGTTATCTTGAAAATGGAGTAATGCCATGTGTATGTGCACAACATTCCCAGACTCCTGTTACTCACCACTAGTGCTGTTACATTGTTTAGTAGTGTAGCTAAAGTGTCTTTACAAAGCACTTCCTCTTGTTTCACTTGAACTTCAGTATTGTCAGTTTTTACTAGCATGTCACACTCATGATTTGCAATTTTTCTTTAAATTGTCTTTATTTATAATTTTTAGGAATATCAATGTCACTTTATCTGTCCCTCTGACACTCTTAATTTCTGTCTCTCCCTCCATCTGTGTCTCTCTCTCTCTCTGTCTCTGTCCTAATGATCTGTTTTTATGCACCAGTCATCTTACATCGAACACCTCAAGCTGACGCCTGATGAACTTGGTTAGTATTGTAGTTTTCCTTAGGCACAGTAATCTATTTCTGTTGTATAAGTAAAAAAACGTTTGCTTCATTTAAGGTGCTAAAAAGAGCAATCACTCATGTGATTCATTTTAAATATGTTAAGCTTCACATACCAAGGATGCATATATCAAAAAACTCTCAGCATCCCTAGGATTCAATAAACTCTGTGTACGTTTTGCTCAGAGCCTGCACAGACTGTTTTCTCATACGTGATGTTGCTCATTATGCAGTATTATGCCATGTATATTAATTAGGTGCGGCGCACATAAGCAAATTTTCCCTGCTTGCACCAGTGTTGCTGGCCGCAAAACCTCTAATATGAATGCAGATCATACCTGTCAACCTTTTAGTGCAAGAAATGTGGACAAAGACTAAAATAATAGTGGTACAAAGGCCCCAAAAATAGGGACAGATTTCCAATATTGTTCTTGTATACTGAAAAAGTTGCTAGAATAATAGGATTTGTGTAAGTATGCATTTTCTGAAGGATATGATGTACAAAACTCAAATGTCTGTCATTATGTATTGACATAAATCTTCAGTGATTTTGCAGAAAACCATAAATTTTACAAGGAACAGCCCAAAAATATGAGGCAAAAATCTGGACATTCTGCAAAAATCTGGATACTTGGGAGGTATGATGCAAATAGCATTTCCATGTAAAGTTGCTGGCAGTGAAAGCATATTGTAGGACAGCACGGCAATTGTTTTTCCCTGTTTTGAGTTTTCTTCATTAAAATTTGTTTGGGGAACTGCCATAGATTGTTTTCCCTCATTTTAAGTATGACTCCTTTTTGTTTTTTTTTTGTTTTTTTTTTAATTTTTGGGGCCAGTGTTTGTGGATGCACCTCTTAGCACAAACGTGTTTGGCTGTGCTCATCTGGTTAGCAGAAAGCACGGCAGTGCACAGACTAGATGAATGGACCACTCGGGTTGAGGACAGGACCCAGACTGTAGCAAACATAAATGCATTCAATTAATTCTATTGCTCATTGCGCAAAATGGTAAGTGAGTCATCAACCTATAAGAAGTGTGAGCAATCTGAGGTGTGTAATATGGTAAATAATGTGCATTCTGAAATACATGAATTATTAATGGAAGGTGCTATAAATAAGAATCTCTATGAATATTTTTGGTGGAATTTCCAACTATTCCTACTATATATGGTCTGCCTAAAGTGCACAGATCTTTAACAGATCCACCACTAAGACCTATTGTGTGTGGACAGAGATGTGCCACAGAGCCGCTGTCTATATATATAATGAAAAAATGTTACAACCTGTTCTTGATATGGTAGACACTATTTTAAGGGATACCAAACACTTTCTTAATAGATTATATAGTTGGTTTGGTCTGAACACACTGAACGCATGTACTTTGGTGACTTTAGATGTTACTTCATTATTTGCAGTAATCCCTAATGATATAGGTGTTGAGTATGTGAGACTCTTTTTGTCTAAGAATTCAACATATAGTATAGACAGTATATATATTTTATGTGTATTACTAAATATTATACTAGAAAATCATGTTTTTATTTTTAATGATCAGTATTTTCTTCAAAAGGCTGGTATAGCAATGGGCACCATGAGGGAAGAACAAAGTGAAAGGAGGGCAGGAATGTGCATGAGAGATGTTGGAAAGAACCATAGCCATCCATTTTTTTTACAGTAAAAAATGTTCAGATGTGCAGAATATTAGCTGAATTTGCAGTGTCAACCCAAGAAAAAGTGGTGCCCACAACACAATCGTGTTGCATAGCCAATTGGACCAAATGAAGTGTGTCAAGATGACGTGTACAAAATGGAAAGCTATGTATGGGACAACAGCCTTCCCTGTCTCTGTACTAATAAATAGATCAATTCAAAAAGCCACAGTCCCAGACATACGCAAGTCCTTCTTTACAATCTCATTACATAAAGGTGGGAATTCCTCTGACCCTTCTAATTTTAGACCCATAGCCATTTTTCCCTTTCTCTAAAATACTTGAAAATGCATTCATACTCAGCTACTCAAACTACTACTCCATGAAAACCTTTTGACTCCCACCCAATAAAGCTTCAAACCAAACCACAGCACTGCTACTGCACTTCTATATTTTACCCATGCTGTAGCTGAGGCTAGAGACAACAACCTACTTGTATCCTGCCTATTTTTTGACCTCTCTAAAGCCTTTGATAAACTATCTCACTCTAAACCTCTAACTAAACTTTCTGATTTCAATCTCTCTATGTCCTCTCTTAGCTGGTTCTCTAGTTACCTCTCCAACAGGCTACAGTCTGTCAGATGGCACACTTCCTGCTCACCCTTCCTACCTATCAAATCTGGCATCCCTACGACTCTATCCTGGGCCCCCTTGTGTTCAATAACTTTACTAACAACCTCCATAAATCTTGTAACCAGTCCGTTCTTATACACTATGCAGACAATGTTACACTTATCTCCATCTCCAACAATATCTCTGACCTTCACACTCTCACCCAAAACACATTCCTGTCCATTGAAAGATGGATTTCTGAAAAGCAGCTTATTTTAAGTCCAAAAAAAAAAAACAAACTCCTTCACTTTCTTCCTTGATCTCTATTCCAGTACAAATCCACCTTTGTCATTTCATCCATTGACAGCATTATCATTAAACGCAGACTCTCACACTAAGCTACTAGGTACCATAATTAACAACGAATTAAAATTCGACCTTCATATCCAACAGTGTATTAAAAAAAAATCACAAAAAACTCGGATTACTATACAGAAATAAGAAATTCCTCACTTCAAACTCTAAACTTTCTCTGGCTCAGGCACTCTTCATATCTTGCCTACTGTATGCAGCCCTAATCATCACAAACATCCAATCTACTTTAATATCTAAGCTTGAACAAACATAACAAAACGGCTAGATTTGCCACAAATCTACCTTATAACTCTCACCACTGCCACCCACTAAAGAAACTTCAATGACTTGAATTCCCCCAACAAGTCCAACTGTCACAGTTTCAAATTACACATTCTATACTGTACAGACCTACTTCCGGCCCCTCCCTCTCCTCCCTAGTATCCTACTACACTCTGAGAATACTGAGAATGTGGACTTAAAAGACTGGTTACAAGTGAGTTTTTCAGCTAAATTTAAGGACAATAATGTCAACAAAACAGGTACTACTTTACAAATTAATGACTCTTGTAGAGTAAAATTAACTAAAATGTCCAAACATTTGTTAAAGTATATGATAATTGATATAGAAAATGCATATTTGAGACAATGTATAATGGAAGAGATTGTGCCTAAGGGTCTGAGGGTATACAAATACCCAAACAATGTATTACCTGACGGTGTATATCACAAATAACTTTTGGAAATATTTAACAGATGTGGGTTAGAAATATTAAAAGTTATGGTTAATGACAGTGATAGGCAGGAAGAAGTTATTAATAAGGAAATTGATGTTTTGAATGAACAAATTAAAAATGATTTAATTTTCAAAATTCCTGACGAAAAAGAAAAATATTTTGTCATAAGGAATGAGGCTGATTCTAAATTTGAAGATTTAATCAAGAGGAAAATTAAAAAAACTAGAAAGGGACATTTACGAGTACCAACATAACATTAGTTACCCTAAACCTAAAACAAATGATAGATCTGACTACGTTAGGAATTATGAGTGGAACGAAAACAATGTAATGGATGAGAATGGTGAAGACAGGGTGCAGATAGGGGAACAAGTTAATGAACTTGATGGTTTTAATGAAAGAGAACCTTTAAGAAGATCTGAATGCATCATAAACCAGAATGGTAACTATTATCAACAACAACATTTTCAGAGTGGGGGAAGAAGAGGGAGGGGGAGGTATTAGAATTGGTTAATACACCCCACCCTGACTTAGATGAACATTATGACCCTATCAGGCAGGACGAAAATAATATGTATAAATTTTCAAAGAATGGTTATTGTATTTATAACTTTAGTCAAATTGAATAAAAAGATGAACACTTCAGTCTGTTGTCAAAAGGGATGAAATTTATTCCCCAGAGAAAAGGTGATTTAACCAAAACATTAATTGATGTGAAACTATTCACCAGAAAACTTAATTTAGGTTTAATGTTTGGCCAAATGCATAACATCAACAGTTCCATCAGGAGAAAAAGCACTATTAACCCCTTTACATCCCGAGATCCGTAATTTTGAATGGATTTTAGAATCTGAAATTAGAAAAGCTATGCCAAAAGTTAAATATAAAAATGAAATAAGCACAATTGAAATAGTTATTTTGGATGAGCTTAGATTGAATAAACACATAAGGGTGATGAAACCAGACAAAGGTGGGGGAACGGTACTAATGGACACTGTAATATATGAAGGAAGATGAATGAAATACTTATGGACACAGACAAGTATGAAAGTGTATCAAGAAATCAAGTAAATATTATAGTAGAATAGATGGGCTTCTTTCTGACCTGTTAATGGAAGGGTTAATAGACGTCAGTACTTACAACTATCTAAAGGTCGAGAAACCTAAGATCCCTACAATCTTTGGAATACCCAAAACTCATAAAAATGAAATGGACCCCCCCCCCCCCTGAGTCCAATAGTCTCAGCTGAGGGGTCCAAAACTCTACCTTTAGCTAAGCTGGTAGACTGTAAGTTAAAAAATATCTGGTTGAAAAAGAAAAATATCCTAAAAGATTCTTGGGATCTCCTTAGGGGTGTACATAATGGCTTGTTCAACAAAGATCTAACATTTATTACAATTGACATAATTGACCTCTTTACATGCATTCCCCATTCTGAAGGAATGCAGATGTTAGAAGAGATTGTATTTGAGGAGACAGAAATGTCCTAGGCTGACAGGTTGGTGTGCCTTAACCTGATGGAATTAATTTTAAAATACAATTTCATTTATTTTAAAGGTGAATTGTACCAACAAGTTAGAGGGGTGGTGATGGGCGCTGCATGCGCACCCACCTATGCTAATTTAATTTTAGCTAAATGGGAAGAAAAATATGTACTGGACTCTATGTATAAGAACTGTTGGAGCCTCTACAAGAGGTTCCTGGATGACATCTGCATTTTTTGGGTGGACAATAAGAATAGAATTCAGGAATTTGTTTATTTTATGCATACCACCACCCCATTTCTCAAATTTACCTTTAGTGTTTCCGACGAAAAACTACAATACCTAGATATAGAAATATATAAAGAAAATAATAGGTTCAATTCAAAGGTGCATAGAAAAAAACACCTTTACTAACTCATATTTGCACTACAACAGTGCTCACCCATTTCATTACAAGAGAAATATTGTAAAAGGGCAGTATGTAAGGGCAAGTCATATGACATCTGATACAAATGATTTTTTGAATGAGTGTAATTTTCTCAAGGGATTGTTTTTAGCCAAGGGTTATCCAAAAGAGTTTCTTGAAGAAATTATAAAACAAGTACAGGAAGGTAGAAATGATAAATATAAACCCATCCTTGGTCAGCCCTTAATTGAGAACCATTGTATTGACTCCTCACAGCAGAATCAATTTAGTAAAGCAATGGTGCTAGAATATAATCCTGGCAGTGGAGTACTCAGGAAAATTATCATTGATGGGTGGAACACATTTAAAATCCTCACTGATTTGGAACAAATAACCAACACATAACTGAAATTTGTGTACAAAAACTCACAAAGTGTGAAAAATACCTTAGAAAATGACAAAAAGGAGGCAAATGGTAGAAAGAAAGTTGGTACCTATAAATGTGGGCGATGCTCCCAATGTAGGTTTATAATGAACAAGGAAGAAGTTATTTTAAGTAGTAGAAATATGGTTCTAAGCAGCAAAGGATATTTTAATTGTGATTCTAATGGTCTCATTTATTTAGCTCGGTGTGAGGTATGTCATTCTTTTTACGTGGGCAAAACTGAACGTATGCTAAAAAGGAGGATATACGAACACCTGTATGATATGCAGAACGGGAAGGAAACAAATGCCCTTTTTAAACATTCTTTAATGTGTGCTAATGCTAATTATTCCTTTTTTTGTTTTGGAAAGGGTTAAAAAATATGTTAGAGAGGGACAATGGGAAGAGAACAGAATATAAAGAGCTATGGTGGCAAATAACACTTCAAGCTACATCTCCGCCAGGTTTAAATGAGAATATATCCCTCGTACCCCTGTTAAAACTAAGGGCAGCTAAGTTATAAGATTACAAAACAAAATAAGATATCAATTGTTGTTTGTACTTTCTGCTTTTTTCCTTTTTCTTTCACATTGAGATGTAATTTTGACTTTGACCACTAGAGTGTGCTAACAAATCGTTTTACATTAATTTCAACAGAAATGGTTTTATTTAAGATATTCATGCATTGTAAAGGTTTTATAAATTCATTTATTTATTTTACCAAGTTTGTAAAATGTATTCCATTGACTTCCTATATATTTATGAACAGTTTACAGAATGGTTTTAATGGTTTGAATGTTTTATAGCATATATGGTTTTAACATGAATATTCATGAGCATTCATGATGTTTTTAATTGGATGTTTTTTATTGGATAATTTACTTCTTAGAGGATTATAAAAGCGATTATTTTGTTCTCTGACCCACATCTGATGAAGTGATTTAAACGAAAATGCTGGTTTTTAATGTGTGTGTTCATGTGTTTGTGCCTATATTAAAGTGGATTTTACAAGAACTCTGGCTTATTCTTGGTCTTGTGGTACCTTGGTTTGATTTACTGGTTTATTTTGGTACCTTTGTGGCTGTTTTTTTGAATCCTACTATACTCCCAATCATCCTCACCATAGCTCCGATCAACATATCTTTGATATCTACAAACCCAACAAAAACATTGGCAAACCCCTATACAAATACTTAGTGTCCCAGGCCTGGAACAAACTCCCCTTTTACATAAGAAATATCACACACCTAAAACATTTCAAAACAGAGCTAAAATGTTACCTCCTAAACACATAGTCCAGCTCCTGTCAAGACACCACCTAACCCCCTCATCCCCCTACTCCACTTTATTATATCCTCATTGTTTCTTAATGTACATCTCCTATGACTCTTTCTCTTTCATATCCCACTTTCAATGCTGCAACAATGTAAACGTGTACTTTATTATCCATTTTAGTATCCACTTTTTGTGGTATGTTTTCTTGTTAACTAATACTTAAGTGCCTGTTATAATCACTATGTACATATTTTATTCTACTTTATATACTTGTCTATGTTTTACCTAATGTCAGCAATTCTATTAATATTGTATGGTTTTGTAATTATAATTTCTAGTTTGTATTACTATGGAGCTTTCCTCCTCGGGTCTACACTGAAAATGGGCTTCTGGCTCAGTTGGACTAACCCAGTTAACAAATGTCAAACAAATAAATAAATAAACATTTTTTGGGGGACAAGTGCCCCCCTTTTTTGGGAGAGGCAGGAATGTTGGTGAAGGGACATAGGTATGTCTGGGTCAGGTAGGTTGGGTAGATCAGGAAGCAATAGCAGACAGACAGGACATACAAGACAAGACACAGCGACGGTAAAGGATACAAGAGGTGGGTGAACACCATCACTGGGGTGAGGATGGGGACATAGTGAATCCATGGATGTCAAGCTAGGTGACAGTGAGAATAGTGTTATCACCCACCGGACTGTCATCAGTTTCACCTCACTGTGCTGATGACTACAATGTCTGATATTTGTGTCTCCTTGTGTTATTCAGTACAATGATGGTGAGCAGTGTCTGGTGTAGGCATGCACCAACTGTGTGTAGCATAATCCTACGCACCAATCCTTGCAGTTCACAGGGGGATATAAAATCAATACCTCTGTCACTGCTCCTGGAAGGAACCACTGGTCTATTCTGTTGGGCAGAACTACCTGGGGGGTAGGTAGTGCAGGGACAGCAGAAAGGGTGCTACTAGGTTGCATGCCAGACATGTTGGGCCTTAGTGCCATAGCTGGTGGAGTGAGGGCAGGAGGAACCCATGGGACAGGTTTACCCCACTGTGTTGTGGGGAAAAAAATGAGAGAAGATAAGGTCTGCAGTGAGAGAATAAAAAGGAAGAATATTAGTAACTTCATATGTGACATACAAAGCATTGATACATTCTGTTACCTTTACTTTTAACACTATAAACTGCTAACTTCTTCATTACTTTTAAGACTAAACAGTTCATAACAGATGAACACTATACTACATATTGTAGCAAACAATCCTTGATCTGTGCATATATTGCACATATACATGCTTCAATTATACTGATTACAGTTTACAGTATGCCAGTAGTGGCACTGCTTTAGATATCTGACTTTACATTGCAATACTGAAGAAAACTTAACAGTATTTTATATTTGAGAAGTGTGGTGTTTGAACCTACAACCTCTGACTACTCTGCAATACTGGACTGTTGTTTTGGCCTAAAGACTATTGCTTACGTACTTTCCTGTTACAGTTGAGAGATGCATGTGCAATTTGATACAACTGAATAATAAACCAAAAAAAAGTGTGTTTACTTTTAATGCTACAGTAACAGTACTGTTCAAATGCATTACATACCACATGCTTCTCGCATTCAGGCCAGTCTAGCAGCATGAGTTTGTGCATTCAGTTCTCGGTCTGTGCCGGCTGTGGAAAAAGCAGGACAGAACAGAATACCATTATGAATACCAATCCTGACTATATCTAGCTTTTAACTCTTACAGTAGGTTCTGTAAGTGATACTTACACATCTGTGGGGTGCCACCAGTCCTACATTGCTTTATCCAATGGTCGAGGGTATCCCTCTTCCTCATACGGAGGTCTCTGTAATGATTCCTACATTGCTCATCAGTGTGGGGGATAGCAGTAAAATTGGTCAAAGCCTGGGTAAGATTATTCCATGCCTTTGAATTGTAATCCAAGCCACAATAGTCTCTTTGCAGTAACATGGGTCTATGTTCATTCACTAGGAGTCCCACTAACTCTTTGGACTCATAGACACCTCATCTTTGAGCACTGAATCTCAAAATTTCTCCAATAAGTGCCTGCCATTCCTACCACAGATCAAGACCAATGTAGAATGATGTTTTCCCACCAATTGCAGGTATTTCACTTACTGAAATTTGTACTTTTTGATTTTGCAACATTTGAAAATATTGCACATCATTTACCATCATGGAAACACAATACTCGAGAACATGCACTAGTGGGCAATATGTTTGCACAATGGCCAATAGTGTTAATTGAATGTATCCAGTTTATGTTTGTTTCTGTCTCAGTCCTGTCAGCTACCTGGGTGGTCCATTCCTCCAGTCTGTGCACTGCTACTGTAGGCACAAACCATATGAGCATAGCCAAACATATTTGTGCTAAGCAGCACATTGGAAAAAAAAAAAAAACAGAAATAGTTGAAATGAGGAAAATCAATCTATGACACACACAGTAGAAAATGTAAGTACACATGAGATATGACTACATAGGTCTGGATTTCAACTCTCTCTCCAATGCACTTTCAGAAAGAGGATGGATGCCTTATCCATCTTTGCCACACAAACAGTTTTTCAGCAAATAAATGAAGTAGTTCCTTACACAACCAAGTGCAAGTGAATGTACACTGATATCAAGGCATAAACTATTTGTACATGTATTATATTTAATATATTTGGATTTAATTTAGTGATCACACAACCTGTTATGATTATTTCTTGCAAACAAACAGCTCTGACTTACCTTTCTGTGTTTTTTGTTATTTATTAATTATCTGACCAGTACTCACAGACATGCAGTGTGTAAGCCAGTCTATATAATTTACCTTAAAATATGTTAGGATATTAACTGGGAATACTATGATATGCAGTTGCAATCAAATGAAGGTCAGGTTAGATGGAACAAACATGCATAGACTGCTTATTTGGAGGAGCAAAGGTAACTTCCTGTTATGGCACATGTAAGGGTCCACTATTCTTTAGAGGGAGGGACCAAGCTGAGTTACTGTTATGGCACAAACCCATATGTTGCTCTTGTTATTCTCCTTGTTTTGCATCCTGCCTGTTTGATCTTGTGAGGGTTGCAAAGTCAGAAACTGCAATGTATCTCATTACTTTCTAACTTCTCTCTGTAATAATTTCCCATTACAAACATGTGGTACTAAACTGAGGGCATGCAGTGATCATCAGTACTTTGGAAAGGTATGAATGTGTGAATCTTTGATGCTTGAGGCCTATTACTTGCTAATGGACACATACAAGTCAAATACCTCAGTGCTGTCACATGTTATATTGCTTTCTGTACAAATCTCACACCCTTTACCTGCTTATTGTAAAGTGATGAAATACAAGGACATACCATAATATTATTATACATTACAGTATATGTTCAGGACTTACATTGAAAATGCAGCAGTTGCCACAGTGTTAGCTCAGGGCTGACTATGATGCAAGCAGTATACAGCCAATACATTGGGATGTAAAGGCTCTGCCTCTGAGTTGTGGCTGGCAGAGGTCACAGAGTCCCTGTCCAGCCTGTTGCACTCTACAATGTCCATGTTGTGTACATTGTGATACGTTAAATGTTGCCAGAAAACTCTTTTCCATCTTGGCCTAGGCCTGTTGGCAGCAGCAGCAGCATTGCCTGCAGCTTCTAGCACATAGAAATGGATTAAAGAAACAGCAGCTCCTAACATTCTGTTTGTGTAGACTTTCTGTGCCTGTACTCCACAGCTGTTGAAATCCACAGGAAAAAACAGCATGAAGTCTACATGGATGCTTTATAGCATGTTTAATAGCTCCACCAGATTGGTTGACTAGCATGCAATTCAGCTGCTTATGCTGTAATTAGCATTTCTGAAACACAGACTAAGAAAGATGGAATCCATTAGTAATCTACTCCATGACAAAAAGGCAAATGTGTAGCTAGCTGAACTGATGGTGATAACACTTGTTACATGTTTGCAGGACTTCAAGGAAGTGTATTTCTTCACAAGATATCTTGACAGAGGAGTATTGAACTCCAGCAGATATGCTTCCATTTTGTTACCTATACAGTGTATATGCTGGAATATATTTATGAATAATCTGTAGCAATGGCTTTTACGATTTTATTTGTATGCATTAGTTAGAAGTGTACTGATGGCATGGCCATATTTGTCAAGCCATTTCAGAGGTACACACGACTGACAATACTTGAAAATAGAATGCTGTTTGATAATTATGTACAAATGTTTCAGGAACAGGTCACTTGAAAGTGGTTTTAGCATTGCAAAGCTGTTTTATTAGCAAAATGGTTCATTTGCCATTTCTTTTGTGGGTGGGAGATAGAAAAGAAGAGTTACTGTTATGTCACAAACCAGAATGGACTGTTCTTTTGTGGGGGAGCACAGCTGAATTTCTGCTATGACACAAACAAGGATATGTTGCTTTTGCTACTCTCCTTGTTTTGCATCCTGCCTGTTGTTAGTATTTCACATCTGTAGACTGTTTTATGTTTTTCCAGTGGATAATACTGACTGGCTACCTTTGCTGTTTTATCTGGAAATAGTTACTTTGGAATTATCTGATACTTATGTGTATTATCACTCTGTTGTCTTTTAGGACACTAACAATGTCAAAGAGGTAGAGACCCCCATTCAGCAATGTGGAGGACAAAATAATTCTTGACACTCTTGGCCAACTTGGGGCATTTCTGCTGGAAATAGGTTGGTGTAATATGGCACGCAGGCTACAATTATGGCAGCAGACTGTTGACCACATAAATTCTGTGGTTGGCCAATACCAAAGCTCTGAACAGATGCATCACAGGGCCACTCACATGATTATCACTACATGGAAGACAGCAGCTGCAGCTGCCCAAGACCAAAGGGTAACTAGGGGAGGGCCTGTTACAGAACCACCTCTTGCCCCAATGAAGATTTCCTGGCAAATATTCCTGTAATAAGTGCTCACAGCAGAGTGGACCACAGTCTGTCCTTGATGTCAGCACCACTCCTTCTGAGTCCCAAGAGCAGCTTCCAGGTAGGCTTTGTTATATGACCAGTTGAATACTGTTATATAGTAAAGCAATTGACATAAATGATACTTCTGTGTCACATGTCTTTTTGACAGTGGGAATTGAAAATTGCTACAGTTATAATCTTAGTTTGGAGTTGTTAGCCATGTTCTTGTTGGTAGTAAGTTAATGCAGCTATAGAGAAGTGCATGTGTTACCCCCCTCTTACTATTAAATGTGATGACATTGCCCTTACCTCTTACTTAACTTCTTTCAGGACTGTCAGGAATCCAACAAGATATGCCTCCTGCAGATGGTAAGCCAATCAAATTTATATTAGTACTGCAGATTAATTTAAAGAAATATCATAATGTGTCATTTTAGGCGTGTTGTATGTATTAACAATCAGATACAACGCTCCGACCCAGAAAACAGTGTTCCCACTAAAATAAATCAGAGTTAAACTTCAAATAAAGTCGCAGGAACACTCGGCTGCTTCCAAGACCAAATATCTTCCAAAACTCAACAATTCAAAGAACAATAACTCCCAGTAACCAAGGAACGTTCTTTATTTTATATCCAGTGAGCGCTTTCACCCATGAGGGCTTCTTCAGACTGTACAAAGTGTAGCATAAAGCACAGCCTTATATAATCATGACTCATTAAACAATCAACATTCAATTTAAAATTTAAACAGACAGTTAAACTGCTATCCATAGCTAAAACTTCATAAAAATGCTATCTATTGCTAAAACTTAATAAAAACATAGAATATAGCTTATGTTCATGTGTTGTATGTATTACTGTACTGTCTGTTATAGTGGCACCACTGTTAGTTGTTTACCAAGTATCGCACCATAGTAGTGCAGGTATTCATGTATTCCTGTGTTTCTTCATTTTTATCAGAGGTGATCATGATAGTAAGTGTGTGGGCCCTATGCCACCTGATGTCAGTGTCTCAGCAGACACTGATGATAATGATGGTGGTGAAAGTGAGGTGCAGAGGTTGAATCTGACATAGAAGTTGGCATCCAGTCACCCCCTTCATTGTCTTCAGACACAGCCAGCAGGCCTATACCTACCCAGTCCAATGAGCCAACAGATATCGGACAGCTGAAGGATGAGGACATTGATAAGGGAAATGTGGCTACTGCAACGTCACTGCCTGTTGACTCTAATTGTAGATAAAGTGTGGGCAACGTACCACTCAGAAGGGTTGATGGGGTGCTTGGAGGGGGCCTGCTGCCCTCCTCCACCTGGTGCAGATGTCTCTTCATGTGTCACACTATAAATGTTTAAGGCCATCATGGACACACATCATGGACACACAGACACACACACACTAGCAATAGGCGACTCTATAGTCAGGCACACTGATGTCCCACTAACTAGGCTGGATAAGGAGAAGGTAACAGTTAGCTGCCTGTCAGGTGCCAGGATCTGCCACATAACACAAGCACTCAAGTTACTCCAGAACAAGTACAAATACAACTCTGTCATTGTCTGCGTTGGTGTGAATGACCTGAGATGTACCTCCCTGGACTACATGAAAAGAGACATGGAAGAGCTCTCTGATCATGTAGCCCAGGCCGGTATGACCCTGACCCTGAGTAGCATCCTGCCCTCACCAAGAATGATGCCACAGTATAAAGAAAAAATGATCAATTTCAACAATTGGCAAAGTTTTCAGTGTCATTCGAAGGGGATCCAGTATCTGTCCGCCTGGGATGACATGCTCAACAAGCCACATTGCTTTGGAAGAGATGGCTTGCACCTGTCACCCTTAGGCTTTTGAATACTGGCCAAGACTCTTGCCGCCCCCATAGTCCCTTTTTTAGGCAAGGCTCAAAAGGCAAACCCACCACCATAAATAGCACAGGTAACCAAAAACTGAGAGTAATGCTACTCAACGCCAGAAGTCTAAACCTCAAAATGCACACACTCGAGGCACTCCTCAGTATGGAGAACATTGACATCTGTGCAGTAACAGAAACCTGTTTTATGGCTCCTGAGAGCATCCCAGCACTACTAGGCTATACCTCATACCATACATTTTGGCCACAGAACTAGGATTGAAATACAAAAGGTGGGGGTGTATCCATATTCATCAAGGATACCCACACCTCCAGGTTAGTGGCGCAGCACAATGCATCAGAGATCATCCATGTGCAACTAACAATGGGCAAAACTGCAATCCAAATTGTAGCTTGCTACAGATCACCCACCATGGCCCAGGACCCCCATTCCTCATTTCTGAAGACACTGGGGAATATGAAGGTCCTACCAAACACCTTAATACTGGGAGATTTCAATTACCCAAACATAAATTGGGAGAACTACTCAAGTACTAACTCCCTTGCCCAATGCTTCCTAGAATTTATAAACTCAAACGCCCTGGATCAACTGGTCAACACCCCCACCAGAGGGAACAACATATTGGACCTGGTCATCACCAACATGAGCGACCGGTGATCCACACCGGAGGTCAACCCCTCACTGGTTAGATTAGACTTGTGAAAATAATACCGCTGACACTCCTAAAGTATCCTCCCAGCAATAAGCAAAGCCAAACGATATAATCAATAAAACTGTAGGATACACCACGAGAAGTCCAAGGTAATGAAAACGTTCTTCTTTATTCAAACAAGAAATATAAAACTAAGGATGAGCGCTTTCGCGTGCACCATGCACGCCTCATCAGATCTAATTAATGAATATTGGTCTTGACTTTATATAGTCTAGGTGAATCAGTTAAACAATCACAATCAACAATCAGCAATCTAGCTGAAAGCATTTCCACCAATTAAATTTTAAAGTGTCCTGGTGCATTAAAAAGATGTAAACATATTTTATCTTCTTGTTACTAAAAGTACTCAATATATCAAGGGTCTTGATATGCACCAGGACACTTTAAAATTTAATTGGTGGAAATGCTTTCAGCTAGATTGCTGATTGTTGATTGTGATTGTTTAAATGATTCACCTAGACTATATAAAGTCAAGACCGATATTCATTAATTAGATCTGATGAAGCGTGCATGGTGCATGCGAAAGTGCTCATCCTTAGTTTTATATTTCTTGTTTGAATAAAGAAGAACGTTTTCATTACCTTGGACTTCTCGTGGTGTATCCTACAGTTTTATTGATTATATGGTTAGATTAGACCATAGACTAATCACTCTGGATATCCACATTCCGCCCCACCCCCAATCAAGGAAACCACCATGAAAAACTTTTCAAAAGCAAACTTCACATTACTTAAGACCAAGATGGAAAGGTTCACAGCCCCCATGCTAAAGGACAATGCTGTCCAAGCTGCTGAAACCTTTACAAAGGCACTCTATGAGCATCTGCAGGAATGCATGGATCGTGCTATTCCAAGTAAAACCAAGACTCACTCCTCCAAGAAAAGGAAACCAGTCTGGTGGACCCCTGCCATAAACAAGCTATACAACAGAAGGAGGAAACTAGTACAGAAAAGAGTAAAATCCCAAGAAGGAAAGACATCCCTGATCATTATCAGCAAGAAACTATGATCCCTCATTAAATCATCCAAGGCTAGTTTTAAAAGTAGAATTGCCAATGACTCCAAAGATAACCACAAAGCGTTATTTAGCTATGTCAAAAACCTAAGTGGAAACTCTCAGATCTGCTCTGAGTTAGTGCAGAATGGCACAAAATATACTGAACCGACTGTTATTGCAAACATTCTGGCAGACAGGTTTAGTACAAACTTCACCCCCCTCTCACCCCCTAAAGGGCCCATAACCATACCACAAGAATGTAGGGCCCCATCAATCACTGACACACTGGTTAAAACAGCCCTATCCAAAGCCAAAAACACAGTTTCAATGGGACTGGACGGGGTCCCAGGCTGTGTCTTACAAGAGCTCCAAAATGAACTAACTCCTCACCTAAACACACTGTTCAAACTCAGCCTCTCTACAGGCTACATACCCACAGAGTGGCGCACAGCACCAGTTATCCCACTCCACAAAGGTGGAGCCACAATGGACCCCAGAAACTCTCGCCCTATAAGCATGACTAGCCTGGTCTGCAAGGCTATGGAATGCATCATCATGGAACTCATTAACAGACACATTGGGAACCTCCAAACCTTGGACCCTACCCAGTTTGGTTTTGTTAAGGGCAGATCATGCCTCCTAAACCTGGTGGACTTCTTTGAGATGGTTACCAAGGCATTAGATGAGGGAAAGGAGGTCCACACAGCCTACCTAGACCTCACAAAAGCTTTCAACAACATTCCCCATTCAAGTATTATAGATAAGCTCACCAGCTTGAGCATAAACCCCTACATCATGAGATGAGTTGCCAACTAGCTCATGGATAGAACCCTCATTGTGAGAGTTGCCAGCTCTACGTCCAACTCTAAACCTGTTACAAGTGGCGTCCCCTAGGGCTCAGTCCTAGGACCCCTCCTGTTTGGTATATACTTCTCAGAGGTACAGGCAAGCATAGGAGGACTCTGGCTGACCAAGTTCGCAGATGACTGCAAACTAGGGGCCATAATTGATTCTCCGTCTGATACAGTCACCCTCCAGATGGGTCTCACTGAGATGAATACCTGGTGTCAAAATCATGGCCTCAAGCTAAATGCCAAAAAGTGCATAGTCATCCCCTTAGGAAAAAACAAAGTACCCATGAACTACCACATAGGTGGTAGTCCCCTAAATACAGAAAATGTAATAAGGGATCTGGGTACCCAAGTAGATAGTAATCTCTCCTTTGATAAACATATTGCCAAGGTGGTTAGAAAATCCTTCTATGTGGCCCACCTAATCACAAAAGGGTTTGCGTCTAGAACAAAAGAGGTTATTGTGCCACTCTACTCATCACTCATTAGACCCATCATAGAATACAATGCCCCATTTGGGATGTACCTTACAAGACACCTGCACCAGCTGGACAGGCTAGAAAAGTACCTCACCAAAAGGATTACTGGCCTCAAACAGATGTCCTATGTAGCCCAACTCAAGAAACTTCAGCTGTACTCAGTTGCATACCGCTTACTCAGAGGTGATCTCTGCCTGACATACAAGACCATGTCCAACCCAGAACTGATGGACATGCTCCATCTAAAAAAACAAAACAAATCCCAGAGAGCCACATGCTCTAGAGATATAAACCTCACCACAATGATAAATAGGACATGCTGAAGGGATGGATTCCTATCCCAGAGACTCCCCATACTTTGGAACAGGATTCCAGTATACATCAGGCAGAGCCCCTCACTAACACTCTTCAAGAAAAACCTTGACGGGTGGATGAGAAACAGAAAATTTACCCTGGGGATCACTTCACTGGCTCTGCTGGACAGTGGCACATTGAACTAATGGCTCTTCTGGACAGTGGTGCAGGAAACTAATGGCTCTGCTGGACAGAGGCACAGGGAACTAATCTAAGGGGATGGCAAAAGCCAACACATTCTGGCTAGCCATATAAATGCCCTTGGGCAGATAACCTAACCTATGAACCTATGTTCAGAAAGGTGTTCCAGACAAATGCTCAGGGTTGTAGATGTGGCACTGCCTGACATGCATAACTGCCTCCACTGTATTGCAGATTCACTGGATCAGATGAATGACATGTTTTAAAGAGGGGTGTCTGTGATGGACCAAGGGATGTCTGTCATGGAAAAAGCAGTGTCTGTGATGGAGTATCTGCTGGGAGGGGAATGGTGTCCTCATGGGCGTAGGTCAGCTACAACATTTGCTGACAGCCAATGTGGCCATGCCTGATCTCGCTCATGTAGTGACAGTACTTCCACTGCTCCATTGGTGAGTGCGCTGTCCACACCCAGATGTGGCAGACTAGACTTTCTGTGAAGAGAGCATGTCCAGCAGACATCAGCCACATTCATGTAGCAGTACTGCATCTGACCTTGGGTGTGGAGGTGCCAGTTCAACTTCTGGCAGAGCCAGTTCTTGTGATTGGGATACAAAAGCTTTGTATCTGATGAATAGGGTGCATAGTTACATAAGTGCTTAGTATATCTGCATTTGTGTTGTTGAACTAATAATTGTACCTGTCATTTATATTTGCCTTGCCAAGTTATACAGTGGATAGCATCATAATTTCACTACTTTATAGTGTATTGTCTTGTAAGGGTTGTGAAGTCAGAAACTGCAATGTGTTTTTTTACTTTCTAACTTTTCTCTATAATACTTTTCCAGTACAAACTTATGGTGCACTTAAGTCACATCATTACATTCACATTTCAGGATTGTATGACAGCACTGTAGTCAAATCTCATCAGAACAGTAATATAGTATAATGCTCTCTTTTACATGTACTTCACCAGACACATGCAGCAGCTATTCAGACTACAATACTTCCTCATCAAGATAAGAGAGGGCCTACAAACCATGCCATGATGTATGTGTATGGATTAAAAGACCTGCCACTCTAACCTGTCTGGTATCAGATGAAATGATGTCTGCCTGGCCGCCAGGCCAGTGTCCAATCATGCCTTGGTGGGATGACCTCATGTGCAATAATCTGATATAATTGATGACATCAGCATTGTTTATTGAGCATATGGTAATAACAGTGTCCCAACTGCTGATGTAAAATGCTCTCTAATGTCAACTAACAGCTGCTACAGACACACATACAGTTGACTGCAGTGCAAACAGAGCCTCTACCTATCTAAGTGCACAGACTACAAAACACAGCACTTTACACAAGTACCATGGCACAAGTCTGATTTATACAAGACTGCAAGTGAACTTATAGTAGATGATATCAGCAGGCCATGTGGGGGACAAGTTAGAAAGCCTGCATACGTAGGTACATAGATTCATAGGTTCATATGATGCCAGTAGCCTAACAGCATTAGGGTGTGTAGAAGCCTAGCTGTATAAAACACAAGTACCCTTACTTAGCATAGTTGGATGTTTGAGCTTAGCAGACTGAGGTTTTGAACACCACCAACTAGGCCTATCCATGTGGGAGCACAGAACAATATTATATATTACACTTTGTATTGTGGCTGATATATGTGTAGAAACAAATACTGAGACCCCAGGGTTGTACTGTTTGGTTGGGGGGGGGGGGGCAACAGATGGATGTATTGTAAATAGATGACATATAGTAAGACTGTTCCCTTAGTTTGCTATGTTTCCACATGTAGTTTTATGTCATGCATAGGAAATGGACAATAAACACCAATAATAAAGCATCGTATATACAGTCCCATAGCAGAGTGAGCAGCAGATTTGTGCAATGGTTAACAAAATGTACACGCCTGCAAGTTACACCTGTTTGGATGTAGGTAAGCCATGCACAAATGTGAGCCACATTGCTAATGTCTGACAAGCAGAATGCAACAGTGGCAAGGAATTGAATGTACAGGCAGCTGTGTATGCCTATTTCACAAATGTTAAAGCCATGCCGGTCCAGATAACAGGAATACATTTACAGGACTATACTACCCAGTATACCCACAGTATTACATTTGATCATAACTGTAATTATACATAGATTATTCCATCATTAAAAGTAATACTGTATGGAATATGCTGCATTCGAACCCATGACCGTGTGTATGGCAGTCCCGCTGTTACACCTGTTGCCACAAGAATGTTGAGGAAGCAGTTGTCTATGTTGCACTTCATTGCTGTAAAATGCAATGTCACGGCAGTAAAACAAAGGTGCACATTCTGTACTAGAACCCAGTGCATTCTGTACTCAAGGCAGGGTTTTCATGATGGTCAAAGGTATTAATTAAATGTATCTAGTTTCTATTTTGGGCTGTCTTCTTACTAGATGGTAAACTGTGCTTTGCACAAACCAGATAAACACAGCCAAACCTGAAATGTATTTATTTTCCATTTCCACTGTTTGTGCTACATAGTGCATCACACAAAAAGTGCAATTAAACACAAGAGGAATAAGACAAACAAAATAAGTAATAGACACATATAAGTTTTCACAATTTCTATATAGGTAAAATGGAAAGGAGGTTTTGGAGAAGAATTTATGAACACCTATATAGTATTAGGAAAAGGGAAGACAATAATGCACCATTCCGGCATATTAACCTCAATCCTGACCACTTTTTCCATTTTGGTATTTTGGAGGTGGTAGGTATGGACATTAGAGGGGGTGACAGGACTAACAAATTGGACAGGGATGAAATGCGATGGCAAATTAATTTGAATGCCACTGTAGCCCCTGGTATTAATGACCACATTTGTATCAAGCCAGAGTTGAAACATAGGGCTACTAAGTTAGAGTATTGGTGTTATTATATACCATACTTGTCAAACACTTTGTACTAGTTCAAATTTTTATTTATGTGTTATGTATTGCTGTTTTAGAATTATTTTTTAGGGTGTATGTTTATAAAGTTTAATTAGTGTGTTAAGTGGGGGGGCTGCTTATTTAAGGTATGTCAATGATGTATTTCACAGGTCTGAAGAAGTCTTGGATGACGAAAGCGCTTGACTGACTGTGTTACTACTGAGTCTTTCTTGTTGTGGAATTAAATATTTTTATTTGATACTACCGAGTCTGGTTCTTGGCTACTTGGAGTGGTGATTCTGGTTTTTCAAAATTAGAAATGGACACATATAAGTAAAATAGGTGTTTGCTGTCACATGTTAAGGTACTTTCTGTAGAAATCTACCACTAATTACTTGACTAGACATAACACTTGAAATACAAGGATATGCCATAATATTATTAAAGAATACATTTTAGGCTTAGGACTTACCTTGCAAATGCAGCAGTTGGCACAATTTTATTTCAGGGCTAAAGTTTCCTTGTCGCTAATCCCATAATATTGAAGTATTCAGGAAAAAACAGAATGGAGGATAGATGGATCCTTTATAGCTTATTGAATAGCAGCACTGTACTGAAAATCACCTGCTTATGTTGTAATTAGCACCTATGAAAAAGATCTGCTACTTTAGTGACTATATCAGCTCCACTGGTGCTCATTAGTGCACGATGCTTGCCTATGCACTGTTACTCACACCAGCACTTAAATCAGGTAAACACAAGTAATCCCGTTATTACTTTTCTCTGTTCCTGTGATATCACACAAGCATGCAACTCAAAAAGTGAAGGAAAGGTTGCAGACCCTGTATTAGAACACAGGAACATCTATACTGTAGCCCTACACATACATGTGCTGCCACAGGAATAGTTATGTGACAAGCACAGAGAAACCTGCCATTCATTCTTCCATTTCTCGCCACTGTTCTAGGAGCCACATGATGGAAACGACAGAAATTAAAAAAAATATTTACTTAAAGTGGCAGAGATGACACAGTTTAACAAACAATAAAGAGGATGAAACAGAACTGGTGAACTGTGCACTGCTTACATAGGTGCATCGGTTCATATGTAGGTACTAGACTATTGGCCCTAGGGCCTATATAAGCCTAGCCAAATGGTGCCCTGGCTTTTGCCACCCAAGAAAATGATTTTCCTGTGCCCCTGTCAAGCAGAACCACAGAAATGATCCCCGGGGTGAATTTCCTATCTCTCATCCAATCATCAAGATTTTTCTTGAAGAGTGCACTTTCACCCTTCACAGACCTAAATGTACACCTCAGTAAGTGTAACCTGACACATATCCCGGATGTCATCATACACTGTTGCCATCCATTGAAAATGAACGCTGTGGAAGTGCGTACACTAAGTGAACATCCCTACACAGTTAAAATACTTTGGGATTCAGCAATTCTAATGAGTTTTGACCTCATTTGCATATTCACTGTGCTGACAGTCCTGAATCTGCAAGGCTGGTAATCATGTAGGAAAGGAAACTGAAGGAGAGCCCAATGTTGTACACACAAGGGAGCGTATTACTTTGCTATATATCTGCACAGAGGACTACATGTTTTGATTGAATTTGACTGTATTCTGTCAGATGCATACTGCATATGCTTACATGACAGTAGGAATAGTCTGTTTTATGGGGCTTACACTTTTAGCTGTTGACATTAGTTACGAGTATAGTCTTCATTTGGGGGTGGGGCAGCAAAGCTGCATTTATGTCATGGTACTTAAAAAGGAATTGTTGATATTGTTAATCTAATTTTCTAGCATCCAGCATGTCTAATAATGTCATAATGTGTGTGGGGTTACATGTTATGTTCATTTCTGTACAAATCTAAGGACTTTTACTTGCACTTGTTTCCATGCAGACTCCTTTCTGTGGCTGTATTCAGAAATGTTTCTAATACATGGACAACATTAGCACAGAGTCTACACAGTTGCTTTACAGCTTGTTGAATCGGTCCACCATGTTGGTTTGCTTCATTAGCATACAATTCAGCTACTTATGCTGTAATCTGTATGCCACAGAAAACTCCATGTTTGTCCATGAGTGCGCGCTGCTACAGAGTTTGCTGAATCCAAAAATATTCGCAGTCGTGTGTGCATTGTGCTGTGATGCGCACATGGTCAAAAATGACCACGTAGGCTTTATTGAATCCTATTTTCGGCCACTTGGCTGCAATATGATTTGATAGATAGCTAATTTATAAGTTCAAAAAAATGCGATCCGGTAAACAATAAAGATTCTAGATAATGAGATCAAATACAATAGAGTCTCAAAGAATGAAATATATATATCATATAGACAGATTGATATTATACTGGATGACAATTTGATGCAGGGTTTGATTGACCTTGATTTGTATAATTTCCTTAAAGTTCATAAACCGGTGATACCAGGTATTCTTGGTATACCCAAGGTCCACAAGTCTACAGACGACCCCCCCTATGAGACCCATTGTTTCATCTCAAGGATCTAAAACCCAACCTTTGGCAGTGTATGTTGATTTTAAGCTAAAAAAGTTTTATGAAAAATACTGTCACATTTTAGTAGATTCATGGGATTTTTTGATGAAGATGGGTGGGTGCCCATACAGTGACAATAGCATTTTCATTACCATTGATGTTAAGGACTTGTTTTCGGTTATACCCCAAGAACTGGGGATGGTATGGTTTGAGGACATGTTATTGGAAATGAATTTTTTAAATAATGACAAATTCAAGTTGGTACTTGAAAATATGGAGTTAGTTTTAAGATATAACTACCTTTATTTTCAGGGGGAATACTTTCATCAAAAAGAGGCGGTAACAATGGGCTCTGCCTGTGCGCCGATATATGCGAACATTATTATGCTGTGCTGGGAATTAGATATATTTTTTCATCCGACTACTATATGTATTTGGCTAAATACTATAGATTTTTGGATGATATTTTTGTTGTATGGAATGGGCCAGTTAGTAAACTTGATGAATTTGTGAAATATATTAATCAAACTACCACCTTTTTAGAATTCACACATGAAATTGGATTAGATTTTATACATTATTTGGATGTGAGGTTGGACAAGGATTATTCAAATAAATGTTTTAAATCTAATATTTATAGGAAAAAACATTTTTCCAATGCTTATTTACATTTTGACAGTGACCATTCATACGTACTCAAAAGGAACATTTTAAAGGGACAAATGATTAGAATGGCAAGAATGATCTCAGATGACAAAGAATTTATTGAAGAGATTGAACATGTTGGCAAATTGTTCCAGGAGAGCGGGTACCCCCCAGAATTAATATGTGATGTAATTAATCAAATACAAGAAGGGAGATGTAATGAAAGAAAGTATACCCCACTTTTAGTTAAGAACATAAACACTAATATGAATAGTAGCAATGAGAATGGGTCAGAAGACAACACTGTCAATGGTAATATGAATAGTTATAGTAATAAAAACAGAAACAAAAATAAAAACAAAAACAGTTTTAATAGAATGCCATACCTTACCCTTACATGCCATCAGGGAATGGGTTGGTTAAGAAAATGTATTAATGAGACTTGGGAGATGTTTAGGGACATGTCCTTTAAAACTGACGTATTTAAAATGGATATACAATATAGTTACAGAAGGAACATGAATATTAAGAATATATTAGAGAGAAAAAAGGTTAAAATCCAAAGTACTAGTAAAAAATGTGGGACTTTCAAGTGTGGTAGGTGCGCACAGTGTGCATTTATATCTGGACAAAAAGAGTTAAGACTACCCAGTCTTAGAATGAATTTAATAGCCAAGGACTACAGTAGCTGTTACACTAAAGGAGTGGTGTACCTTGCATATTGCAAAGTCTGTTGGAGTTATTATGTGGGTAAAATTGAAAGGCACTTAAGATCCAGAATTTATGAACACGTGAGGGATATTAACAAACAAAATGAAAATAACGCCTTGTATAGACACATGTTAATTTGTAAAACAGCTGATTTTAAATTCTGGGTTATAGAGGTGGTCAAGTGTCCTGATAGGGGTGGAGATTGGGAAACGCAACTGGAGTTTAAAGAAAAGATGTGGCAACTCAGACTGGATTCTTGTTGTGGGAAGGGTCTAAATGACCACATCTCCATCACCCCAGCATTGAAAATGTTTGCAGCAGACCCAAAAAAAAATAAACATTAATATGGATGGCCACAGTGAACAAGTAATTTGTAATAATTTATTTATTTATTTATATGTTCCTTGTACTTTTACATTCATGACTATCATCAAATTATATATCACACATATATATATACATATATATATATATATATATATATATATATATATATATATATATATATATATATATATATATATACGTACATACTGGTTTACTATTATATATATATTTTTTTATATTTATAAATATTGATATATTATATTTTCTTAGATTTTATGTATTATTAATACTACTATCTATTTATTTATTCATCATTGATTACTATTTATTTATTTATTTATTATCTTGTACTTATATACAAAACATTTCATACATGGTTTTAGAATATATATATATATATATATATATATATATATATATATATATATATATATATATATATATAGTTTTTATTTCATTTTACTAATGTAGTACTATGGTATTTCATTTAGTAACCTTGGTTTGTTTTTCTTACAGTGATGCTTCTTGTATTGTGATGTATTCAAAGGCATTAGTAACTCATTGGCCCTTTAAGATAGGCAATTATTCAATTCAAAAAGATTCTGGTTAATTAGTGTTTTATGTATAAAATGAGTGGTTTGTTTTATTTCATGGATTCTGATGAAGTCTCCGATTTGGAGACGAAAGCACTCAATCCATGAATTTTATATGAATTTTATACAACTATTTCTTTAGTTCAGTGTTTTTTCTACTTTGTGGATTTATTCAATAAACCTTTGGGTGACTTTGCGGCAGTATCGTGTGGAATTACTGAAGAGCTCCTTTATTGTTTACCGGATCGCATTATTTTGCATTTTTTTGGATTTTTGTGTTGAATTTGGTTACCAGTAATTTATAAGTTCCCTGACTATGCTTAGGTCTTTTTAATAGCACTGTTTAGGTTGACTTATTTTTTATAATATTCCAACATCAGATTTCCTTGTTCTTCAGGTATCAGTTCTTCTAAAAAAAATTTAAAATAACTGATGTTTATTTCTTTATCACTTATGTGCATCTTAAATGATCATATATAGCATTCATAGAAATCCTGTTTTGGATTGATAAAGATTAGAAGCCAAGGCAATGCAAGGGAAAACTTCCTTTACTTTAGATAAATATACCACAGGACCAGCTATATAAATTTGCCAAAATACAATTGTCTGGAACTGGTATATTTAGGAAGGGGCCAACTTACTGCTGCTGCACGTTTATCACATATAATACATTCAGTTAATCTCATCTAAGATGAGAAAAGGCCCTGAAATTAGTTGCTGTGATTGCTTTGTTCACTGCTTGTTTTCTGTCCCTTTACAGAAAGTATGACACCATCTGTTACTCCAGAATTCCAACTGTGTAATAAATTATATTAAATCACAAAGTCAGCCTGGAGCTGAGTGCTCAGCAAGCTTCCATATTAAAGCCGGATCCCATCTGAGGCATAACTATACCACATGGCACTATTTCACATCAGGAAAAATAGCCATCTCATTTTAAATGTTTGTGAAGATAAAGAAGAAAATCTGCATGTGTCAGTGTTAATGGAATGAAACACAATGTACACAAATTTATATTTTAGTGTATAACTTGAGGTAAAATTTTAACAACAAACCGAGTAAATCATTTTAAATTTAAAATAAACTATTCAGCATTTCTTCATAGACATTAGTTAAAACAAACAAAAATATAATTGTCCATAGAAACACAGATTTGTGTTGGCTGACAAGGACCATCAGTTCTAAGTATATCCCTACCTAATGTATATGCTGTAACATGCAAATCCTGCTTACACAATATTTTCCATGCTCCATATATCAATTAATGCTGACTATACTCTGAATTCTTGAAATGATGCAGGTACAACCAAAGTAACCAAAGTAACCTGAGACATATTAAGCTGCACCACTGCCCTTTCAGTGTCATGGAAACAGTGCCATCTGCTATATTCTTATTCTCTTCCTCATGTCAAGGGACTCTGCATACAGACAGTGAGGAGATTGTTCTACCACTTCCAGTGTTCATAGGTAGGTACTAGGCTATCAGCCCTACGGCCTACATAAGCCTAGCCAACAAGGTTCCCTGGCTTATGCCACTCAAGAAAGTTATTTTCCTGTGCCGCTGTTGAGCAGAGACACAGAAGTGATCCCCGGGGTGTATTTCCTATTTCCCATCCACTCATCAAGATTTTTCTTGAAGAGTGCTAATGAAGAACTTTGTTTGACATAGATGGGTAGCTTGTTCCAGAGTATGGGAGAGGAATCTATCCCTCCAGCATGTCCTGTTTATTGTGGTGACAAGGTTTGGGTCCCTAGAGCGTGTAGCTCGGAGGGATTGGGATTTCTTTAGGTGTAGCTTGTCCAACAGCTCTAGGTTTGACATAGCTTTATATGTTAGGGTGAGATCACCTCGGAGTAGGCGATATGCTATGGAGTAAAGCTGGAGTTTTTTGAGGTGGTGAGTGTAGGGCATTTGTTTGAGGCCAGTAATCCTCTTTGTGAGGTACTTCTGTGGCCTTTCCAGCTGCTGCAGATGCCTTGTGAGGTACATTTCAAAAGGGGCATTGTACTCTATAATGGGTCTAATGAGTGTTGAGTAGAGGGAAACAATGACCTATTTTTTCCTGGATGAGAACCCTTTTATGATGACTGTGACAATGTGACTATCAAAGGAGAGACTACAGTCCACCTGGGTCCCAAGGTCTCTTATCACACATTCAGTGTTAAGTAGATTGCTGCCTATGTGGTAGTTCATGGGTACAGAGTTTTTACCAAAGGGGATGACATTGCACTTTTTGGCATTGAGCTTGAGGCCATGGCTCTGACACCAGGCATCTGTCTCAGCAAGGCCCTTCTTTAGGGTGTCCACATCATTTGGGGACTTGACTATGGTTCCTAGTTTGCAGTCATCTGCAAACTTCATTAGCCAGAGGCCTTCTGTGTTAGCCTGTACTTCAGAGAAGTAGATACCAAACAGGAGAGGTCCCAGGATTGAACCCTGTGGTACTCCACTTGTCACTGCTTTGAGGTCAGATTTGGAGTCTGCAACTTTTACAGTGTGGGTTCTGTCAGTGAGCCAGTTGGCAATCCATCTAGTGATGTAGGGATTTATACCTAGTTTAGTGAGTTTAGCTATAATTCCAGAATGGGGGGTGGTGTCGAAAGCCTTGGTGAGGTCAAGATAGGTTGTGTGAACCACCTTACCCTCATCTAAGGCCTTGGTGACTGCCTCAAAGAAGTCAATCAGGTTCAGGAGGCATGATCTGCCTTTCACAAACCTGAACTGGGTGGGCTCCAGAGTTTGGAGGTTACCAATGTCTTTGTTTATGAGTTCCATGATGATAAGTTCCATGGCCTTGCAGACCAGGCTCATCAGGCTAATAGGTCGATAGTTCCTGGGATCAGTGGTGGCTCCCCCTTTGTGGAGTGGGATAACTGTTGCTGTGCACCATTCAGTGGGCACAAAGCCTGATGCGAGGCTATTATTGAACATGGTGCTTAAGTGGGAAGCCAGTTCGGTCTGAAGTTCGTGTAAAACGCAGCCTGGGATGTTGTCCGGTCACATGGATGCTGTGTTTCTGGCTTTAGAGAGTGCAGCTTTTACCTGTGTAGTTGTGATTACAGGGACTCTGCATTATTCCTGCATAGATATGGGCCATTTAGGGGGTGAGAGGGGTGTAAAGTGAGCACTGAACCTATCTGCCAGGATGTTGGCAATATCAGTTGTTTCTGTAATTTTTGTGCCTTTGTGCTGTAACTCAGAACACATCTGGGTGTTGCCATCGAGTTTCTTGACATAGCTATAGAATGCTTTGTGGTTGTCCTTGGAATTAGTGGTGATTTTGTTTTCGTAGCTAGCTTTGCAGGATCTTACATTTATATGAAATAATTTGAGATACATTACTGTGTACATAATTACTTATTATTAACTTAGCCAGATAACCAGGGTGCACTCATTGAACAATGGGGCTGAAATTGCTGGGTGCAGCAGCTGTTTGTGGGTGATAATGGCTAATCCTGGCTGTTGCAATCAAATTATACAGTCACTAGTCTGGTTTTGCAGGACTAGTGTGCATTCATGTAAAGCAAGTCGGAATATCATGTTTTCACCACAATCAGACTTTTGAGGTGTGCACAGTTATTTTTTTTTAAATTGATTGGTAGGGGGTATTGGAGGATTATAAAGACAGCAGTGTGAATGTTCTTTTTTATTCAAGAAGGCAGATTAAAAAGAACATGTGCATTTATGTATATTCCTCAAAAACCTTGCTTAACTGCTTTTTATTAACTCCTCACCGATGTCCTTCACCATGGATTGAGCTGAAAATGGCATCACTGTTTGCCTTTTCTAGTCAACTGTTTTAGGTCACCTTAATACTTAACAAACATGATTGTAAAATATTACTTGTATTTAACAACATCAGAGGAATGATGAAGCATCACCAGTCATTCATAAATGAGACAGAAAGACAGCATGTTATCTTTGAACACTATGATTTTTAATCATAACTGTGGTGCTGTACTCTAACCTGCTACACTACTTGTACTTTAAGCAGTCATTTCAAAGGTATTTTCTATTTGACTATGAATAGTGTGGACAGAGGTGGTGTTGACGTAGGTATTGTAGGGATGTTTAAGCAGTACGACTGAATCATTATAGCTCAGCCAGTATTTTGCTTTCTTGCTTCCTGTTCTCAGAGATCTTTACTAAGAATTCGTTTTCTGTCCTGGTTTTTTTCCTTCTGCTTTAGTATCGGAGCACTTGTGGGCCTGTCAATCGCTGCTGTAGTTTTGCTTGCCTTCATCATCACAGTGTGTGTTCTCTGCTATCTGTTCATCAGCACAAAACCACACAACAGGTTGGATACAGGACTGCACTTACAGACGCCAGGTAAGGCACAGTGAGATATTAAGGAAATAGACATTCTTCAGTATATGTAGTGCATTTTGTACAGTACTGTAATAGCCACCATTATTTCATTAATATACTGGATATGCAATGCATGTTGATTGGATGTGGCACAGAACAAGAACCAATAGAATTATTTGGTGCTTATCTTATCCATCTTCACTCACATTATAGCCTCAGCTCAGACTGTCAGATGTTTAGGTTTCTCCTTATTTAATTTAATGCAGCTTCTTTGGTGTCACTGAGGATGAACACACATCTACATAGATAGATAGACACTTGTCATAATTATGTACACATGTTTTTAATGCCAAATGTCTGTGGAGGTGTAGAGATTGAGCAAAGGGACTTTACCCAAATGCTGGCATATGTGATCATCAAGAAGGGTCAAAATTTTGTTTCATTTGCTATTGTTATTTTAGTGAATAGTGATGAGGAAATTGTCTCCTTTATGTTTTCAGTGTAGCTGGGTGCTTTTGGCTTTGTGCTGATGTCTTCTGCAAAAAAGTTGAGAAACATGGGTATTATTAATTTACATTTTATTAAATGTGTTTACTTTTAACATTTTAAGCACAATATCTGACACAGTTTAAACATCAGAAGTCTAACTTAATTTATGTAGCTATAAGTATATATACATTTATACATTTTGAATTTTTGAGTAAAAGTATGTAAACAAACATCTTGGCAAACATTAAACCACCACAATGAAAAACATTTATTACCAAGAAAATGAATGCTTGATAAATATAATTTCAGAAAATAACATAATATCTATCTTTAATGAAATGTTAATTTGGCAGGATGCTACTCCATTTGCTATTACTATTGTCCAACATTTCTCAAACTGTATGGTCATCCATCATAGGGGGCACAGACATGTTTCATGGCAGGTTAAGTTTAAATCTTAAAATGTTGTATACTTAAATATTCCTTATGGTTTTTAAGTAAAATCTCACTAATGGATGATTGTAAGGGAGATTGTATTTATTGTAATTGTAATACTAAGGGCTTACTGTATGTCGCTCTATGCACTGTTTGTCCTGGATTTTATGTGAGTAAAACCCAAAGGAGTTTTAGAGATCGCATATATGAGCATCAACTGGACATCAAGCATTTAAAAGCTACTAATGCTTTGGCCAAACATGTGAGTCAACATATAGGACAGAAGTTTGTATTTTGTGGTATAGAAATTGTGGAAAAAAATCCTGGGGGGGGGTCCATGGAAGGATGTATTAGAGGCCCGTGAGTTAAAATGGCAAATCAGGCTGGCAGCTTTCAGCCCACCTGGATTAAATGATTATGTGAGTATTAACTACATTCTTAAATTAAAATCATACAATGTATGATTTTTTTAATAATGTTCTTATTAAGTTCTCAATTAAATTATTTGTTGAATAATTGTTTTTTTTAATCATTGTTCGTTTTAAAGTTGTTTTTTTTAAGGAAATGTTTGAACAATGGGGGAAGTATTAATTAATAACATTGGGTCGGGTGACTAATTTCAATAGGATAAAAGGTGTGTGTTTGTAATGTTTGTTTGGTTCTGAAGAAGTCTTTAGTTATAATCACACAAAAGCACTCAAACTCTGTGGAAAAATAAAACTGTTTTTATTGTGATATACTTGGATTTTGGGTTTCATTTGGAGCTTTGGACTGGACAAGTTGTATACGTTTGTTGTACTGTTTCTTAGTTTATGGTGATAAGGGAGATATCTGTTCTGTATTGTAGCATATTCTTTTTGTATTCAAAAGCCCCCCCCCCCACCAATTTTCTATCTAAGGGTGGCTGCTTATATGGCTCCTGTTAGGCCCTGTGTGACAAGACCTGATGAACTTTTCCTCATGACATCAATAGTGGTTCTCTACAGACAGAATAGTAGCAAGTTTGTCACACTGAATCATGTGTCTGGCATGAATCTGGGTTTTGCTATAACCATATGCAAACAAATAGTAAATGGTATTGGAATAGTAGTGTTCTAATGGTGTTTATGCTTAACCCATGGGGAATATGAATCCCATATGATTAGTAAAAATTGTCAGGCAATTAGTGCATCCTATAAGATGCATTTCTTGGGAGAGACAGAATTAGCAGAGGGGGCACTGTTTAAGATAGTATCTTTAAATCTCTCAAGTCTGGATTCCTTCCAGCCGTTGGGTATCATGATTTTTCTACTCAAGTTGTTATTAAGAAAGCTATTACACCCCACAGCTCTAAGAATGAATACTAAAGGATTTGCTTATCCAGTTACTTTTCATGAGACAAAATAGCAAGGAGGTGTTCTGTAGTATCAACTAACTGATACTAAACATTGACCGCTACTAAGGATGTCTGAAGGTGCTTGAATGTGAAGTTAGAACTATGGAGTATGTAACAGTTCTGAAACGTTCCTGTTTAGAAATGATGCCACTAGTCAGAAACATGGCTCATGTGATGTACACAGAATTAAAATTTAAATGCATGATGTATCATGTAACAATGATCCGTTAAGCCTGCAGTGACAATTTGATTGAGGTATTGCTTATCACTAAATATAGGCTTTCTCATTAGCATATCATCCTGACATTCAAATGTACTGAGAATTGTCTTGCCAAAGCAGAAAGTATTATAGTGATTCAACAGACACAGAGTTGCCTGAATAATGACTGTACATTTCCGGCCTTTCCAACTAGCTTATTTTAAAAAAATGTAGGATACTAGATTCAAAGATGGCTGCCATTCTGTGAACACTGCTGAACTGCATCTCTGCATATACCCTGAGGAAATCTAAACCTAGAATGGATACTAGGAACTTTTTAACATTAAACCTTCGGTAAAATAATTTCAACTTCATTCAACTATTCTGTAGGAAGAAGAAAAATTGAAAAATAATACATTATTCAACATTTATAATATTTAATATATTAGATTGTAATAGATTAGCTGCCTCTGAAAAGAGAATCAAACAAAGGAACCGTGTGCTCTATACACTGTAAACTTTTGTGCTGGGATAAGATGTCGAAAGAGGAAAAAAATATGGACATAACCACTACTAAAACAAAACTTTCAGAACTGCAGTCACCGGAAAAAGATGTGATTTCCAAAAGGCAAAGAATTACTAAACAACAAGAACAACAAAAGCCAGGGACTAAAACTAAATCCGATCAGGCACTAAATATGGAAGGCATCAGAACTGCCTTGTTACCCATTCAAGAAGCTCTGAAAGAATTAACCAACCAAATACAAACATTTGGAAATTCTTGTAACCAATTACTTGAAAGAATGGAAAAGTCTGAAGCTCGGATTTCTGAAAATGAAGATAAACTAACTTTACTGGTAAAAAAAAACAAATACGCATGACTTGGATATTCAGGCTATTCAAAGCAAGATTACTGACTTAGAAGCAAGATCCAGGAGGAATAACATTATTATTAGAGGAATTCCAGAATCTGTACAATATAATGATTTAATCCCATCTATAACACAAATATTTACAGTGCTTTTAAATGACTCTGACATGGTAAAACAAATCATTATTGAAAGGGCACACAGAGCTCTGAGAGAACTACAAGCTTCTAATACTCCAAGACCTGTATATGTTAAAATACTCAATTATCAGGATGTTAGCAGAATTCTTACAACTGCTAAAAAAAAGTGGAGGATGTATCATGTGGAAAAACAACACAATTTCTCTGGCCCAAGATTTACCTCTACAAGTCACACAAGCTAGACAGTCCTTATCTCCTTACTGTAGGTTTCTTATTGATAAACAGGTTAAATTCCAAATGAAATATCCTAATATATTAACATTTACAATAGATGGGACTAAATATTCTGTTTCTGTGAAAAATGAAGCAAAAATTACTTTTCTGGAGGTTTTTAAGAGTGTACCTGCTTCTGAGACTTGAACTGAATTTCCGTTGGGACTGACAGGCTGCCTGAGGTCGGATTTGCTGATTACTGTTGCTCAAGGTCTTGGTAATCCTTTGTCTTCTCTTGAAATGCTTTAGGCCTCTTTTGGATTAATAGGGTTGCTGTTTTTTGCTGGTCTGGGCTATATGCGGTTGTTTTCCGAAATTTTATGGCTTCTACGAGCTGTTTTCGTCAAAGAGAAGACAGGAAATGCCTTCAGTGCTGCCGAGGGTGCGGATTTCGATGTGGCATTTCCAGAAGTCCGGTTGTAATAGTGGTCCCCCATCGCGAGTATTCTACATGGTCTCCAGGCTTGGAAACCTAAAAGGATTTGCTTTTAGCCCTGCAAAGACATTTTACCATCAAGTAATGTACTGTTATGATATTTTAAGCACATAGGAGCATCTTTATACGCTTGCTAGTTAGATAGTAATATAAACCCTGTCGTTTATAATAGATTAAGAGGGTGTAGGGAGTATTGTTAAATATGGGACTTTTAGTACATTTTATAACTTTATAACATATAATATAACCTATATATTTTTACTCAGAGGTGATAGTTATATATTACATTATTTGGACACTGGTTTACGATATTAGAAGATAGTGATAGTTTACAATATATAAATAAGGGAATTTTTTATTTAAATGTATGTGTGTTTCTATATAGTGTTATAATATAGCTTTTTTCCACAATAGAAGAAAATTTTGTCCATTTTTTAAACTTCTACTTCTCAAAATTTCATTTTTTGACTATAAAAGGTGATGCATGTTAAGTATATATAGCTTGCTAATCAAAGTTACTAAAAGCTTTTTTACAGTAATGTTATATCCTTAATATGATTTATTTCAATGACAGTTAATCCAAGATGTAGATGAACAGCAGTGTTTGTTAGGGAATGTTTAGATTAGACTTTGTAATAGTTAGGTTAGTTTATATAGGTCTCAATTATGAGATGTGTTTGAGGTTTTATAATCTGAAGTTTTTATGTTTCTTTGTCTTTTTGACCTTTTCAGTCTACTATATTATACAAGACCTATATATGTCCTGGTCTGGGGTTAGAGTGGGTAGGCACTGGTATAAGACGGAATGTCAAGAATGCTTCCAAGTTACGTATGTTTTTCAAGGCATTTTACTTTTTCTTTTTGTTTTCCCTTTTAAACTTTTATTTTATAAACAGCCCTTTGAATGTGGGAAGTAGACTCATGGAACATTAAAGGGCTCTAGAGCTTAAAAAAGAAGAAGTTATTTTTACATTTATTGTTGCAGGCTAAGGCGTTGTTTATACTACTTCAAGAAACACATTTAACTAATGATCAATGGGTTGATATAAAAAAAAAGAAGTGGATTAAAGAAGTAATAGCCTCAGAAGGTAAAACTAATAGTGCTGGGGTAGCTATAATTATTAAAAATAAATATAAGGGAAAGATTTTAGACTCTAAAACAGATAAAGATGGAAGATGGTGTTATGTTATTCTTTTATCTACCCAGTTTGATAAACCTATTTTATTGTTAAATGTTTATGCACCCTGTAATGACCAGCAACTATTCATAGCATCATTATATCCAATTTTGACACAATATGATAAATATTATATAATTATTGGAGGAGATTGGAATTCTTATCAAAATCCGAAGTTGGATAGATCTTGTCCACAAAGAGCATTTAATAAACAAGCTGTATCAGCACTAAGTGATATTAAGGAAGACTTCCAATTATATGATCCTATTCAGTATTTAAATACTATTAATAGCACAAATAATTATACTTTTATTCAACATGTCATAAATTGTGGTCCAGAATAGATTTCTTTTTGATTTCAAGAATAATGGTTAATTTGGAACCCTTAGTTGTTACATATGCACATTATTTATCAGATCATTCAAAAATTTCACTAAGTTTTGCTAAAGAATAAATGGAGACTGAGCGGCAAAGAGGTTTTAACTGGTCTCTTAACCCAAATTTGTTGAATAAGGAGGAAATATTAAATGAAATTATAGATCACCTTAAAGATTTATTAGATAGACTAAAGAAACAACAATATGTACCTGACATTGAATGGGCGACAGTTAAAACACAAATAAGAGGGATCTTTTTGCAAAAAGCTTCATATTATAAAAAAATACAAAACAGAGATATTCAAAAACTGGAAGTTAAACTTAAGACACTGGATCAAGAATTGATTCAAAATTGTAATGCTCAAACAGAGGTGGAATTACTCAAATGTCAAAAAGATCTCTTCTTAATCCAAAATAGGATGTTGACATTTCAGGAACATAGGATGTTAGTGAGGTATGCCAATCATGTTCAAACACCATCAAGGGCATTAGCTAGAATAATTAATCAATCGAGAACAGCAGTACAAATTTCGGAAATACATTTTAGAAATACAACTTATTCTAAAACTGAAGATATCATTAATGTCTTTGAGCAGATGTATACTAGTATATATGGTGGGCGAAATGTCTCATCCCCACATAGGATTAGTAATGAATTTTTACAAACTGTTAAGTTTCCGGAAATAGAAGATAATATTCAAAGAGATTTGATTAAACCGATATCTGAAGAAGAAGTAATATATACAATTCAACATATGAAATCGCACAAGTCACCAGGTCCTGATGGTTTGATGGTGGAATTTTATAAGGTATTTGATAATATCTTTGGTAAAATACTCTCACATGTATTTAATTACATAATTAAGAATAAAATCAATGATCCCCATTTCATTGCTTCAAAAACTATTTTTATACCTAAACCTAATTCTGATTCTCAAAACCCTGATAATTATAGACCAATATCATTAATTAATGTAGATATGAAAATTTTAACCTCTATTATAGCTGCTAGATTAAACAAAATAATGAATCATATAATATCTAGGGAACAAGCTGGTTTTATGGTAACTAGACAAACTAGTGATAATACACTTACACTTCATACTTTGTTAGCGTATGCTAAACAGAAGAATCTTAATATGTATGTGCTTATAATTGATGCACAGAAGGCTTTTGACAGGGTTGATATAAACTTTTTGTTTGAAATTTTACCATATTTTAATATATCTCAGGAGTTTGTTCAAGTGTTAAAAAATTTATATAGTAATCCTTATACCACATTGTACATTAATAGAAATTTCTCTAAAAGAATACAAATCAAAAATGGAACACACCAGGGTTGTCCTTTGTCCCCTTTATTATTCAATATATATATTGAACCCTTATTCTTATATATTAAACAGAATATATACCACAATGCCCCAATATTTTACGGAACAAAAATATCAATGGCAGCGTTTGCAGATGATTTGAATATCTATTGCACAACTCCAATCTCAGACACTAAAAAGATACTAAAAGCAATAGATAACTTTTCAGAAGTTTCCAACTATAAAATTAATCTTAAAAAAACTAGTATTTTCCCTTTGAGAACTCCCAAACCTTTTTCACTGTTGCCTCTGGTGGGACAAGTAATGTTTAAAGATAACATTAAATACTTGGGTATTGGCTTCTATACAGATGATAAAGACTTTTATACTACTAACATTAAAAAAGTTTGGGATCAAATATTATCTGATTTTGGGAGATGGAAGAATCTACGATTACCAGTATTAGCAAAAGTATCAATTATTAAAATGAATGTATTACCATGATTATTATACATTTTTAGGTCTGCTCAAGTAGTAATCTCGAAGATATTTTTTAAACAAATCCACAAAGAATTGGCTAAATTCATTTGGGAGCCAAAGAAAACAATGATTTTGTATGATAAATTAATGACTCCAAAAAATAAAGGAGGATTGGAGTTACCAAATTTTGAAATTTACTATTTAATAGTTAACTCAAACAGGCTTCTGAGAATTGCTAATTACGACATAACTAGCACTAAGTGGATACCTACTTGAGTAGTCCTGAACTATAAATATATCCTAAATTTGAATATTAATCCTAAAGCAATACCCTTTTTAGGAAAATATACTTTGAAATTATATGGAATAATGGATCACATTAAACTATATGTAACATCTATACAAAACTTATTTCAGTCACTAGATCTTGCTCAACATATGATGTTTTTTCAACCCTTTCACAGGAACCCTAACTTGAGGTTAAATAATCAATTAATTGATCTCAAAGAATTCCCATTAATAGTCAATTTAACTTTAATTGACATTTATATATTTCTCAAATTCTCAGCTAATCAGATAAGACAAGAATTAAATTTACCTAAAAACTATCTTGTTATTTTAAGACAAATTAGGAAACTTTCTATAAGCTACTTTAAAAATGTTAAACCCAGAGAAGAGATTATAATCAAATGCTCAAATTTGTGGCAAGCTCTCCAACAAGATATTAAATTTATAACAGCAGCAAATAAATTAATAAAAGAGTTCAGATTCCAAGATAACGTTCTTTTGTCAAAATATTGGAAAGAGAAAATTCCATCGACAGAAGAAAGTCATATTATAAAAGCAATTGATTTGACTACAAAATCTATTTCTTTTCAAAACTTGATGTATACCCAGTTGATGATATGAAATAATGCATATTATGCACGCCTTAGCCTGCATAAATTTAATTCTAAAAATTCTCCAATTTGTCCATAGTGTAACAACCAATCTGCCAATCTTCTTCATATGTTCTGGAGTTGCAAATGCATATACAGACTTTGGAACTTGCTAAAGATACAACTTCAGAAGATGGGTTATCAAAGTACAACATTGTCATGGAAATTCATGATTTTGCATATTCCCCCAAAAGAACTTTCTAGATCTCAAAGTATCATATTAATTAATATCTTCTTATTAATGAAGCTATATATAGATACTAATTGGTTAGACCCATCCAAAACATCATGGAATAACTTCAGAGTTTTAGCAATAAGGCATATACTAGCTCACAAATTACTTTTGAACCAACATAATAAAAATATTAATAATCCAAAAATATGGGAACAAGTATTTAATATTATATTAGCATAATATTTCAAATTTTAATGTATCAAGAATTATTTTTACACTTCTAAAAGACTTTGTAACAGCAAACTGTTCATTATTCGAACTGATCTTAACTATTTTTATATTCTTGTATAATTTACTGTTTTACTTGGAGGCATTCATGTAAATATTGTATATATTTTATGGTGTTATTGTTAGTTACATTAGTTGGTAGTTTTTTTTAATTTTGTATTTGTTTTAATTTTGTATGGAATATAATAAAACAATAAAAATTTATTATTGAAAAAAAAATGTAGGATACTCACTGTCCTGTTTATTTGTAGTTTGGAGACTACAGAAAGACTACTGCCTTCCTACAGTTCCAAAATTTATTGCTATTGGGTTGTTTCACTTGCATAATGGTTTACTTGATATAAAATGCTCTAACATCAGAGCCATTCCTGTGAATTTAATTTACTGCTGTTTAACAAACTGTTGCTGACTCAAATATTTATTCATTTATTACCCAATGCCTAGCCTGTCAGTCTGAGCTCACATTCATTAATGCTGGGAGTTTTACCAGCTTCCCAACCAGCTTTGCTTCCCTCTTTCCCAGACCGAATTCCCCAGCCATCACACAAACCGACAAATGTAAACTCTCTTCAACACTCCCACTGTTGTCACAAAAGTTAGTTATTTTACTTATAAGTTGTTACTCTAGATTTGAATTACAGCTCTAAAATTATTTACAACAATCAGGGAAAGTCTGAGAGCATAGGAGAAGTAATGTAAAAGTAAGATGAGATATAGTTAGTGGCTAAGCTATACAGGAAACACTTTCTGGTCACACTAGTGACCTTTTACCCTATGAGGCACCAAAGCCCAGAATGGATCTCTGAGTTAGCTTAACAGTACATAAGATAAACTAACGGGATGATGACTTTAGTGCATACAGCAATCTAACAGGATGATGACGTTAATGCATACGGTAATCTAACAGAATGATGACTTTAGTGCATATGATGATCTAATAGTATGATGACTTCAGTGCACACAAAAGTGAGATGGTCCTGTGAAAGATAACTAAAGCTTATGAAACCTGCAGTACAGTTTTTACAACTACAATCAGAAGAACTGGATGAGGTATGATTTGAATCACTGAATTACCTCAGGTGGGCAAATAAGGTATAGGGATAAAGGATTTTTCATTAAACAAAAATGCATCCTGTTAATAAAGGAAATCAGATGAGGTACACTCAAGAAATCTACATCACATAACCTGTCGCTGATAGATTTTTCAAAGTTTTTCAGTCAACCTGCCGTGTGTGTGTGTGTGTGTGTGTGTGTGTGTGTGTGTGTGTGTGTGTGTGTGTGTGTGTGTGTGTGTGTGTGTGTTTGGATTAGCGATGCATAAATGATGTCACAGGAATCTATAGCTAAAAGGGTAGAGAATGGGTAGGTCAGCAGAAACATTGAAGCTTGCAAAACCACTTGTAATGTTTCTAAAATGTGGTTAGCTATTCTCACTGGCTTAGTCATCTGCCATCTATGATGCACAATTCCTCACAACCGCTAAATATCTTTTTAAAAATAAAGCATACTATAAACTTCTTTAGATGGCAACAGTCAGAAGGTGGGCAATGGTGCTGGAAATTATCAGAATTGTACACTCTTAGAAAATGTTTCCTTGAGTTTCCTTATCAAGTCAGTGCTGGTTTTGTGGTCACAGGTTTGGAGACTGAGATTGACTCCAATGAAAGTAAGAGGTAGAACTTTTTTTAACCCTTATATGGCAACATCTTTAAAGGTGTTAAGGAAGCTAGAAGCCACACAGGTACTTAGGTGTTAACTGATCCATCTCAGGATCTGAATACTTGGAAAGTTGAAAATGACCTTACTTCCTGTGCTATACTGGAAGTCCTGATTCTGTTTTGTTTAAATATGCATCATGGCCTTCAGGTGACATGGAGTGGTTTCAGCACTTGACAATGAGATGGTATGGTATGGATGTTTAATGATGGTATGTAGGATATGGCAGAGCTCAAGATCATTGTCTTCTCTCTTGAAATGTTTTGTATTCTAAGGAATATAGACAGTCTGCTAAGAAGAATAGTCATCATTATTTTCACTCCACTTTCCCTGTCTATATCTTTGCTTCCTCTCTTCACACTCTAAGTTATCATTAAACCAAGTCACTTTGGAATTTTTTATGATTCAGCCATTTAGAGGTTTGCTGAACTTTAAGCCTATCTATATTTTCTTGAAGCTTGGCCACCTGACAAAACAATGGCAAAATATCCGGTAACAGAATTTGTTCTGATTCCTTAACAAGCATCAAAACATTTTGATGAAATCCACAGATCAATTTTGAAGTGAAAATCATAAATAGATCTTGAGTCTGGTCCAACCGTTATGGCAGTTCACTCACATCCTGCATTTTCCAGTGCAAAACTGCTAAACTAGTTGTCTAGTGTAGCTGTCTAGCTGTCTTACAAATCTGATTGTCTCTTCTGTTTCCCATCTACTATCCTTTGCAACAAAGAGATAATGGTTGTGTTAAAGACTGCATGTCATTGTCTGCCATTTACATGATTCAGTCTTGTTTATATGTTACTTAACATGTATTTGTATATCAGAGGTAAAACATAGTTACATGAATTGTGCTGTGATATGAATATGTAAAAACAAATACATCAGTTAAGAAAGAAAGAACATGTGTTGTGCATGTTCATTGGCTTCATTGATGTTCATCGTGCATACAGCTGCAGTCATAACAGATGGGTTCTCCTGCCATCAGGCGGGTCCTCGGTCGGCCGAATTCCAAAGTCTAGGTCCGGCGTCGGTTGTCGTCGCTTTCTTTCCTGACGTCAGTGCGACAGGGGTACATAAGACACAGCCGACGCCATTTTCTTCAGTCTTTTTTGCCGCGCGGTGCCCGAAGCAGAAGCAGTTCGCAAGTGCCAGTCGGCCAGCTCCTGAAATTAAGAAAATTTGGAAATCGAAGTCTTCTTTAAAGCTAAGTACCCCATTGGGGAAACTTTTCTTGCCTCAGACCGATGTCAGACAAAGTTAACAATTGTATTTCTTGTGGGAAGCAAATACCGCATAAGGATTTCCATTCCCTCTGTATACCTTGTTTAGGCCCAGACCACGATGTTTCAGGCTGTCACTTTTGTGCTACTTTCAATAAACGCACTATTAAGCATCGGGCAGAGTTCGCCCAGCACTTTTTTGGTAAAGCTTTTAATTATAAAATGTCGTCGGAGACTCCGACTACTGTTTTGTCCAAAAAACGCAAGGACAAAGACCGACACGCGAGGTCCACGGTCTCCACTGACACCACGCCAAAACTGGCTACACGTGGTCCGGTTCTCAGCAAGGCGCCTACGCAGCCCCTGACTATCGACGACACTTCTCTGGCAGTGTCTTCTGTAACCGAGACTGCAGGTTCCTCGGCCCATACCCTGACTACAGCTACCGAAGCCACTGTGAGTGTTGAACCTCTTAATGTGGACAGGTCCACTTCCACCCATGGTGTCTTCAGACCTTCATCTTCCTTTTCCATAAAGGCCTTTACTAAGTCTAAATCAGCCATGCATTCCAAGAGGCCTGTTGCACAGGGCCCATCTCCAGGCCGCATGCCTAAAAAGCAGATGCTCAAAATGGCTGAGGATTTAATTACTCTTATAAGGGGTTCCCAACCCCCTCCGGACAAGAGACCCAGAGTGGAGGAAGATTCTCCCCCTTCTGACCAGGGCTCCATTATTTCAGAACATTCTGATGAAGAGGAACACTCGTACTCCCCTTTTGAAGATTCTGATGCAGAGCAGTCCATTCCTTCTGTATCCCCCCCAGAGGATTTTTCTTTCGGGGAAACCTTGCATACCTGAGGGAACACTTCCATTGGGAAGGTCAAGATTTTTCAGATTCCAAGAAAAGGCTTAGGGAATTTCTTTTGCTACCTCAGCACAGACCTCTGGCGATACCTCCTGTCTTGGACATACTTGATGATGTTTACTCGGAGGCTTGCCTTAATCCGGATTCCCTGCCTCCTGCCCCAGTCAAGCCTGATAGGTACTACAGAGTTCCTAACTCACACCAATTTCTTTACAAAAGCCATAATGCTGACCCTGAAACCATTTCTCAAGGCCCCAAGGGAATGAAGGCCTCTACTGCTAAGAATCCATTACCTTCTGAGAGAGAGTCTAGATCCTTAGAAAGGTGGGGAAAAAAGGTATATACCTCGGCCACCCTAGCCATGAGGGCCTTAAATTGTCAGTTCCATATGCTTAAATATTAGCAGTTTCTGTTATCACAATTAAGGAATAAAATGTCACAACCTGAACAACCAGATTTGAAGGAGTTGCAGGATATGATGTATAGTGCAGAACAAGTGGGTAAACACACCTTACAATGTGGCTATGATGCTCTAGAGGCCTCAAGTAGAGCTGCTGTTACAGGATCAGTCATTCGTAGACATGCCTGGCTTAGGGAACAAACCTTGCCTGATCATGTTAAAGCTAAACTTCTAGATGCTCCTTTACAAAAGGATGTATTATTTGGTACTAATGCTGAGGAGATACTACGGAAAATGGAAGAAAAAGCTAAATCTATGCAAACTGTCAAAGCTTTTCTACAGGTACAACCACCATGTTTTAGCAGAAATTGGCCTTCAAAAAACTGGTCCTTTCCAGCCACGGACAAGCCCCAAAGAGGTAGATACAGGCGCACAAGGGGCAGAGGACAATCTCAAGGATCATATAGAGGCAGACAAGGGCAATCTCCAGCACCAAGAGGTGGCGAAGACAGTGCACAACAATACAGGAAACAAACCCAATGACTTCCCCTTTGCATGCCAAGCAAGGCTCAGGTGGCAGCACCCTTGGGAGGAAAGCTGGCATTATTTTCAAAAAATTGGCATATTGTCACAAAAGACAAATGGATCCTGGACATTATAAACAGAGGCTACAGATTTCATTGTCACACTCTTCCAAAAATGAGAGGCATGCCGAACCTGCCACACAATCAAAGGGCAGAGGCTCAAATACAAATTTCAAAGCTCATGGACATGAAAGCTATTCAAGAGGTACCTACTCATGAACAAGGTCAAGGTTTTTATTCCAGACTATTCCTGTTACCAAGGAAGGGAACCGATTAGAGACCCATTTTGGACTTATCCATCCTAAACACATTTCTACTCGTACCAAAATTCAAGATGCTCACCTTACAGCAGCTTCTTCCCATGCTGGGCAAGGAGTCTTGGCTGGTAACATTGGACCTCAAGGAGGCATACCTGCATGTCCCAATCAGACAAAGCTGCAGAAGATACCTCAGATTTCTTGCAGGTTCAATCCACTATCAATTCTCTGCATTGCCCTTTGGCTTATCTACTGCGCCCAGAGTATTCACGAAATGCCTGGCATCAATAATTGCCTACTGCAGACTTCAAGGGATACAAATTTATCCTTATTTGGACGATTGCCTGATCCAAGCGGACAGCAAACACATACTTCTGGAACATCTGGCTTATGTAACATGGTTATTGAATTCTCTGGGATACACAGTCAACAAAGAGAAATCCAGGCTAACACCATGTCAGAAAATAATTTTCCTGGGTGCCAACTTGGACACAAACACCCAGATGGCCTATCTTACGCCAGAAAAACAGGGGCAACTAACTCAGTACTTCAAGATGCTAGCAAATTGTACCAGGCTAACTGCAAGGAAAATCCTGCAGGCTCTGGGCATCATGGCATCTTGCATTCTTCTAATCCCATGTGCAAAGTTGCATATGAGGAAACTTCAATGGTACCTAAAAAACCTATGGTCTCAACACAGCCACAGTTTGGAAACAATAATACCACTAATTCCATGTTTGCAAAAGGAATTTCTATGGTGGGCCCAAGCATGCCAAACAAACACAGGTCTACCATTCTGCAAGCCTCCAGCAAATCAAGTCATCACAACAGACGTCTCAGACTATGCCTGGGGGGCACACATGACAGACAGGTGCATTCAGGGCAAATGGTCCCAAAAGGAAAAGCACCTTCACATCAATCAAAAGGAAATGCTAGCAGTGATAAATGCAATTACAGCTTTCAAGGACCTCCTGCATCCAGGGCAATTATTGATAAGAACAGACAACACCACAGTAATGTGGTACATAAACAAACAAGGAGGAACACATTCATACCCCCTGTGCAGGCTGGCCATGTCACTTTGGAACATGGCTCTGGAATGGCAAATCGAGCTTCAAGCACAGTACCTGCCAGGTTTGGAAAACACGCTGGCAGACAATCTAAGCAGAAATATGACAGACCCGCACGAATGGAAGTTGCATCCTCAAGTGTTTACAAAGATAATCCAAGCGTGGGGAAGGCCAGACATAGATCTCTTTGCCTCCCACAGGAATCATCAATTGACAAAATTCTGCTCAAGGACATTTCATCCAAAGGCCTGGAGAGTGGACGCCCTTTCTTTCAGTTGGGCAGCATGGACAGTTTACGCCTTCCCACCTTTGCCTCTACTGCCCAAGGTGCTCTTGAAAGCAAGAGCAGACAGACCAAAGATGATACTAATTCCTCCAGACTGGCCAAGACAACACTGGTACCCACTCCTGAGGTGCCTAACACATTCTCCTCCCTGGACCCTACCTCTAATGCCTCTTCTCCTGACTCAGCACAGCTACAAAACTCTTCACAGTCACCTGAAAACACTCAATCTGGCTGCATGGAAAATTCCTTAACACCACAACAGACCCTACTCTCCAAGGAGGTGAAGGATGTCATTTTGGAGGCCAGAAGGCCATCTACTAGAAAAGCTTAATCTGCAAAATGGAAACGGTTTTGTGCTTGGAATGAGAAAAAGGGCCAGGATCCTAGAAAACTGAATTTGCCTCAGATATTACAGTATCTAGCTGAGCTGTTGAACAGTGGACTTTTATTTTCCTCCATCAAAATCCATGCCTCAGCCATTTCTGCAGAATACAACACTGATCCACCCTTATTCTCTCACCCACTCTTAAGGCAGTTCCTCAGAGGGGCTAAGAATATAAGACCTCCAAGGAAACAACCAATACCAGCCTGGGATCTTAATTACATTCTAGAAAAATTAACATTGCCTCCCTTTGAACCAGCTACCTCAACAGATTTGCAATATTTGTCCCGGAAAACAGCTTTCCTTCTGGCTATTACCTCAGCTCGTAGGGTCTTGGAACTACAAGCCCTCATGGCTGTGCAGCCCTTTCTCATCTTCCATCAGGACAGGGTTTCCCTACGAACCAACCCGTCATTTATGCCTAAGGTAGTATCCAGGGTAGCTTTAAATCAGGCCATACACTTACCTACCTTTTACCCCAATCCTCAAAACAAAGGGGAAAGGCTGCTACATTCCTTAGACATCCATAGACAGCTACGTTACTATTTGGACAGAACAAAGCCTTTCAGGAAATCAGAACAACTCTTTGTGTCCTATGCTGTAGGAGCTCAAGGGAAGCCAATTTCCAAACAGACAATTTCAAAATGGATAGGCCACTGCATACAGTTTTGTTACTCCTTTCATGGTAAATCTGTACCTACAGGCATCAGATCCCACTCCACAAGGGCCACAGCTACCTCTGCAGCCTTCCTCAGAGGAGTCCCTACCAAAGATATTTTGGAGGCAGCCACTTGGAGTTCTGTGCATACCTTCACTAAACACTACCACCTACCTTTATACTCCAAAACTAGAGCAGGCTTTGCCACTGCTGTGTTGCAGGGCATTCTGGCTCCTCCCAGTTCCACCTAGTGCCTACCACCCTGTGCGTAGCTTTGGGATTCTACCCATCTGTTATGACTGCAGCTGTATGCACGATGAACATAGTACAGTTTTGTACCTACCATAAATGTAGATGTTCGAGTGCTAATACAGCTGCAGTCCAGGTTTCCCTCCATCTTTCCCCTCTGGGTACAGACCTAGTGGCTAACTCCTCATCTTACAACCTGATTGGGTTATCCTTCTATGGTGTATTTGCTTGCAACTACTGATTTTTGATTATATTGCATTGCATGATTATATATTATATATATATATATATATATATATATATATATATATATATATATATATATATATATATATTGCCTTCCTTCTGGGGGCACCTGACATCTGGGGCAAGAAAGACTGAAGAAAATGGCGTTGGCTGTGTCTTATGTACCCCTGTCGCACTGACGTCAGGAAAGAAATCGACGACAACCGACGCCGGACCTAGAATTTGGAATTCGGCCGATCGAGGACCCGCCTGACGTCAGGAGAACCCATCTGTTATGACTGCAGCTGTATTAGCACTCGAACATCTACATTTATGGTAGGTACAAAACTGTACTTTACTTACTACCCACCTTAAACAGTGCCTTAAGTTTAGCCCTATTTTCTTGTTATGCCTTATGTATCATTTTTTCCATCTGAGTAAGGGGCTGCTCTCAAAGGGCTCCTGTAACAATGAGACATCTGTCATCAGTTTCATCTTCAGTTGTTGCTTCCATCTAGCCATGCTACAATCCTAGCTTGTACTGTCTCCCGTCTTCATATCAGTAAGTTGGTCAGGTGGGTCAATGAAGCTGGAAAGTGACAAGAGGAAAAGGCTGCCTCCTGGAACTGAAGCTGATTATAGGAAGGTGGAGCCCTAGTGTCTCTCAGTAAGCTGAAAATGTCATCAGATTGGGGAGTACAATGGATGTTCATTAGAGGATGTGCCCTACCTCTGTGGCATTGGCCCTCTACAACTGCCCATCCCCTAGTACTTTGTGACTGCTGCCACTCTTGCTAGGAACCTCTTGTTTCCATTGACAATTATCTGCGGACCCCCAGTATGCTGTCAGCTTTTCTCTTCCGTGATATGTAGGCTTATCCTACCCACCCTCACTCCATCATGGCTAGGCCTGTCTCCATCATTCCTCTCTCCATCTCTCACCAGCTCATCCAGTGCCCAGCCTGTAACTGAATTCAGGTTGGCTGGGCCATAGTTAGTGTGTTATCACTCTACATCATGGCACTAGCTATTATATCCAGTATTTCTGAACAGCCCTTGCTTCCCTTGCTTAATCTCTACAGACAATTATCTTCTCTGCTTTAAGATTTGTACTACTTAACTCCGTAGTTAACTTCCCCTAACTTAATTTTGCTTCTCCTGTTTCTTTGGTTGTTTTTATTACTGCATTTTAGCCATACCATCCTTTCATTTCCCTGTAATGATTTTCCCTCTTTTAACCTGATCAATAGCTGTTCATATCCCAGCCTAAATTGTAGACCAGACCCATTCTATTGCTTCCCATTTTCCCACTGCATGTTTTGCTAGTTTACCTATTTTCTCACAGCCTACGACTTTGTAGTTCCATACCTTTATTTTAATACTTGGAATATACGTTCTTGCGGTACTGTTGAACCATACCACTGTATGGTTACTGTTTTCTGGCTGTACCCTCAGAATAATTTTTTTCCTAGTGAATTCATTCATGCAGAGATATATGTTGTTCTCCTCATCACATATATCATTCACTTTATTTTTCTTAGTGATTATAGATGTTTATACAGTTCAGATTTCATAATTATCTCATCCAGCGCTGCACTCACATCTTCTGATGTGTATATACTATCAGCCTGTCACTTGTAACTTTTACCAAGAGTGCATTCCAGTTGCCCTCTTTTATTTTTTCTGCCTCATGACTTTCCCGTGCTTATTCCTTTCCGTCACTTATTCCCATGTAATCTCTTACCATAAACTCCTCCTCCGTCTCTAGATTTACTACCTTTATTCTTCCCTTAGGTTTTACCATCTCATTTCTTTCTTATTTGCTTTTATCTCTGTATTTTTCTATGCTTCCTGTGTTTCTGCTTCATCTGTAACTTAATCGTCTAAATTAAACTTCTAGGATGACTAGACATGATTTTCCTTCTAATCTTTTATTTTGGCATGTTGCTTTTCCCCTCTATCCCTACATCTTTGTTTTCATTACCTAGTAACCTACTCTTCTTCTTCTTCTTCTCTTTTTTTGCTTGATTACAATGTCCCACTTCACTGCTTCCACAATGTTACAATGTTCTAAAGGCACAGGTGTAATAATAGCCTTGAATACCCTAGTCCCCTCCAGGAGCATTTTATGTGTTAACAGTTTATTCCTATCCCTGGTCTTTCCCAAGTGCTTTATTTCAGCCTCACCTTGTTCCACCCCAGTGTTGTCAGCCAGCCATTGAATGCTTCAGTCATCAATGAACATGAGGGCTTTTTGAAATCTAGCCATGCTTGCCAAATGTATCTAATGAGTTTTGTTGCCCTAGAGATTATTTTAAGGGGTATATTTAGAGGGTGATATGTAAGCAAGGGCATGGGTGGTCAAGTATTTACAAGCTGCCTCTTTCCATTAGATGCCAGACCAGGGATGAATTTATGGTTTCCCATCTGCTGGTCCAGGTTTCATTTGAATAGGGTTAGGGATAAACTCTGGTTTACATGAATGATAATCCTGTTCCAGTAAAGAGGTATTCTCTGAGACATGTATCTGCCCCTCCAACATGTCTTATTTATGTTGGAAGCAAGATTTAAGTCTCTGCATTGGGTAGTTCTGATGCTGAATGTTTTCAGCTATGCAAAAAGTCTATCAGAGAGAGATACAAGAATGCCTTGCATGCCAGGCATAGACTGCCCCTCAATAGTCTGGTGAAGGCAGAGTATAGGGATAGGACTTTGAGGCTCTCTGCACAGGACATGTTGTTTATGCTCTGCATTCTTTTTGTGAGGAGCATCTGTGGAAGTTCCAGTTGTTGCATGTGCCTGGAAAGGTGCATACAGAAGTGGGGTGTTGTACTCAATGATGTATCTGATGACGTCTGAGTACTGTTAAACAATGACTTCCTTTGAGCTAGATGCCATACTCCTGCTTATAAGTTCAGCAGCACCGAATGATTTCCTTACTGTCTTAGGCCAGGCTACTATCTACATATTACCTCTTGGTTTTTGTGTTCTTGTGTGGTTTTCGTACTATCTACATATGTCCCCACATCTCTGAGTACTGGGTTTACTCTTGGGGAAGTGCTATCAGTGAGGTAGTTTCCTGGGGTCCACAACTTCACAAAGAGTGCTCTTTTGAATTTCTTGGCCTTGAGTTTAAAACTGTTACTCTTTCACCAGTTATTTGTCTGTGTTAGCCCTTTCTGGAAGGATATTAGTGTGGAATTCTATGACTCCTCCTGGTTTGCCATAATCTGCCAGCTTGGACAGACAGAGACCCTTGACATTGGACTTGACTTCCAAGAAGTAGATGCCAAAAAGAAGAAGACCCAGCCCAAAGCCCTGAGAGACCCCACTAGTGACTAGCCTCTTTATGGATGTGAATATCCCTATCCTAACTTCCTGGGTCCTATCTGAGAGCCAGCTGACTGTCCAGCATGTAACATAAGGAGTTATGCCTAATTATGTGAGTTTGTTTACAGTATCAGTGTGAGATATTGTATCAAATGCCTTGGCTAGGACAAGGTAGGTATTATGCACCATTTTGCCCTTATCCACTGCCTTGGTGACCTTCTTAAAGAAGTCCACCAGTTTAAGTATGCATTATTGGCTCCTGAGCAAACAAAACTGGGAGTGGATCCAGTGTCTGAAGGTTTCCTATGTCATTAGTCATTTTTATAAAAAGTGAAATTTATGGGTTTGTAGCTTCTGGGGTCTGCAGAAGGTCCACCCTTGTGCAGAGCGATGACCATTGCAGTTCTTTCTACATTCGCATGGCAAGAAGCCTGACTGAAGCCTATGATTAATTAGTGACTTCAGTGGCCCTGACAGGTCATGTTTCATTCTATTTAGGAGGCAGCCTGCGGTATTACTGCAATCCATAGATGCAGTGTTCTTGACCTTTGACAGTGTGATTAAGACCTTCTCCCTAGTGTTGGTTGGGCGGATTTATGCTCAAAGGCATTTCCTGAAGAGTGTCTCAGAGGGAGAGGGCAGCAAAACTGGAGATGAATTTATTGACCAGTAGGTGAACTATATTTTACAGTTCCATACAGATGGCTCTATTCACAATGATTTCTGCACATTGTTATGTACTTCCTTTGAGGTTACAGATATGGCTAATGAAAGTCTTATGGTTGTCCTTGTCCCAGGAGGCTATTTTTACCTCAAAATTGAATTTGCACTGCTGGCTTTAATTACCAGGAGAACCTCTAACAATACAGCAATGTTCCCTGCTGTTTGTGCATAACTTTAGAGATACGGTTTTGCTTTTAGTTTTCTAGTTTGTATTTCCTGATATAGCGGTCATAGCCACATGGGTGAGCCTTTTCCAACTGTGACTGTTACATTTAGTTTTTGACTTGCTCTTCACATGTCATGACTGCTAAAAATATCCTCCAGTCTACTTTGCTTCCTTACCATATCTATTTAATGGGGATGCCTCTCATTAATTTTCCATATACTTTCACTTGACACCCAGCTGTTGCCTATGTTTCATCCTACTCTGAGTCCAGTTGTGCTGACTCAACCCCCCCCCCCCCACTGCTAACATAAATGTAGTGGACTGACTAGTAGTATTTACTACTTTTCGGAGAGCTAGTCGACTTTTCCCTCCTGCCACTTCTTAGAGGACGTCTTGCCTCCCGAATTGCCTCTTCTAACTGATCAATCAGTTCCTCTACTTTCTCTGTCCTTTCTTGACTGCCTGCCTGTCCTTGTTCTGCTATGATGCTTTTACATTCTAGTTTACTTGCACTAATATTACTTCTACAGACAAGTGCTAAGTAATATCTATAATGGGATTTACACTGAGATTATGTACACTGTGCATAATGCAGCACCATCATATTGTGTAAGCAGTGCCGTTAGTAGTAATAAATGTTTGAGAAACTAGAAAGTCATGAAGCTTTACTGATAGATAAGAGCAGCAGTAAGAACAGGTAAGTAATTAATGAATGACAACTCCCTGTGTATTTATTAATGTTTTGTAGTAGATGTACATTACTTCTGTTAAGATAAATTCATACACTGTGATAACAAAGCCAGTTCATGTGTGCAAGGGCATGTTATATTTGACAAGCTACAGAAATTAGCCAAAAAAAAGAAAAGAAAGGAAAGAGTACTGTGGAACAACAGATGAGAAGAAACTGTTCTGTTGACTGAGACAGAAGACAAGCAGGGTTATGTGAGTGAAATATTGATAAAAAGGGAATAAAACTAATTATACATAAAACAGGAATTGTATGAATATATTATAACATGACTGGATTTAAGAGACCATTTAATACAAGTATAGAATGATTTTAAGGCATGGGTGTGCATAGATTTTTACAACGCAATGGTTATGAAATTTTAGTTGAAGGAACATTTCTGAAGATTCTTGCATTATATTGTTGACTTCCTCTTTGCATTGTATCCTAGTAGTAGCAGCTATCTCATTATTAACATTCTCAACAGTATAGCCTGTGGCCTATTGCTTCTGGGAAGAGAATGTGGGGGATCTGGTTGCTATGGGATGTTAAGTATGTGCTGCTTCTCATGGAGTGTCGCTGCTATACAGAATATTTGTATAGAGATTTACTTGAATGCTGCTGATAGAAAAGGCAGTGAGTGTGTGGATGAATAGAGTATGACTCAGTAGTTATACAGAACTTGTGAGCCCCAGAGAATGGTAATCCACTTAAGTATTAAACTCTTAATTTGGACAGGGATTTTAAGACTGAATTTTTGTTTTCTTACATAGATCTCAGTTTGATTTTATAGATAAAGTATGGGGAATACAGTACTTTTTTATGCTAATTGGAAAGAGGTGACATTATAAAATGAGACACAGCACACAGGTCATAATTGCTTAGTGAATAATATCCCAGAGAATAAAAAATAGTACCAGTATTATAACATTTAAGTGTTGCATAGTTTGAAAGCATCAGATAAACCATATGAGATGTCATTCAGAGAAACCAGAAATTTTACACAAATATTTGAATTTACAAGCAATGTTTTCGGTGGAGCATTTTAGGTTTCATAACCTAAATGAAATGAAACACAAACAAACCATGAGGCATGGAATTTTGGCAGAGCTGTGTAGGGTAATTGAGATCTGCATGTTTGGAAAAGACTTACAGTCCTACTGAGAAACAGGTCGATGCTGCATATGGTGAGAAAGTATACAAAAATTGATTGTCTCCTAAAGAATTGAGATATTGAATGTTGTCAGAAGTGCATAGGTTAGTTAAGTTTGGAGAAGGATTTGTAGACCTACTGAGAAACAGTTTTGTCTGTTATGTTCTGTGAAACTATACAAAAACTGACTGCCTTCTAAGGAAGATTGAATACTTGAATACACATTAAACACAGCAATATAAATGGAAACAGCATTCAACATCATCTCAGAATTACAAACAGATGTGTATGATTGTGTGGCTAACAGATGATAAATTTATAAAAAAAATGTTTCAGCGCTCTGTAAGTCACAGAGATCATAACTCAGTCTGTCTTAGAGCTCTACTTGTGGCAAAGGGCATCATAATACCCCTGGGTTGGCATTAAATACACATTAAGACACACCCTGTCAGGCATTATTGCTTGCATAAACACTTGTGGAGGAAGAGGTCAGACAGTACAATTGATTAAATCCTTCCATAATTTTATTTTGCTCAGGTAATTCAGAAAGTTTTGAAAAACTGGGAAATGATTGAAATGATTGAACCTTTATGTGAGTAGCTTTCAGAAAATGTGTTTGTTTCCCTTGTCACCATATTGAAAGTATATAAATCAGGGCCCTTTAAATGACAGTCATTAATATTATTATAGTGAACTGAAGTTTGTTATATTTATCAATATATTTACACACACACACACACACACACACACACACACACACACATACAAGCACTAAGATACACAAATCTGAGTTGTACCCAAAGGCAAACTGTGAAAAAGGCTTAAAGAAGTAATGGCTCTTGATTGCTTGTTTAAAACGTTAAATTACTCTAAATTTCTCTAGCAAACTAAGATATTTTATTAAAACAGTAGAACTACATGCTTAATGTATATTTCAGATGAAAATATTCTTTAATGGCTGAGGGTGTTACTTTAAGGACTAATGGTCTAACAGACATCTTGTCAAATATAACTATGTTCAAAGTTTGTTATATTTATCAACATATTTACACACACACACACACACACACACACACACACACACACACACACACACACACACACACACACACACACAGAGCTGCATAAGTGTTCTAGATGCAGTCAGAAAAAAGGCAAATAAAGCACCAAAGAAAAATGATAATGCTTCTTACTATTTTAACTATTTTCCCCCTTTAGTTTATCAGATTTGGTGAAGACACTGGATTGATCTCTGCAGATCTTTTTCATCTTTGACCTGGTGTATGAAGAATTAATAAACCAATTTTAATAAACTTAAATAGCCAACAAATCAAACAGCATATTTTGGAGCATTGTTTGTTTATTTGTTTTATTTTTACCAGTGCCAAAACAACCATATGAGAATAGTGATATACAATCTAAGCTAAAGTCCTTTATTCTTTTTTCTTGGCTGCAGAAAACAACTTACTGCTAAAAGACAGGCACACCTTAAGCACTAACTGGATTTTCTACGCTGCAGCTTTGAACTAAGCAAATCACATGTAGTAAAAATATGACAAAGAAAAAATTCCACACTTCCAATTTTTTCTGTAATGCTAAACAAGTAGGAGATGATACAATTGTACATTAAGTATGAAACTGATGACAGTATCAAAGCACTTCCTTTACAGTCCTTCCATCCACAATTCCTCTCCCCATTTTTTATTTTACACACAAAGTCGGGTGCCACTTCAACAGTGACAATCATCTAGACCTAAGGTTCACACCACCGAGTGGCTAGCCCTGCCATAGTAGTACTTTCATACCCCTCTCTTGTGCACATACAGACACACACACACACGCACACACACACACACACACACACACACACACACACACACACACACACACACACACACACACACACACACACATACACACACACACACACGCACACACACACACACTCATACCTATGGCCAATTTCAAGTATCCAAACAACCTACTGCATGTCTTTGGAATGTAGGAGGAAACTAGAGCACCTGGAGAAAATCCCATGAATGCATTAAGGACATGTAGACTCTGCACAGAAGGCACCCCAGCTGAGAATCTTCTTGCTGTGAGGTAACAAAGCTATCCACTGTGCCATTTCATCTACTGTCATCCTTGCATAATTCAGAAGGAGGAAGAGTGAAAAATTACAGATCAGGGGATGTCTTAACAAGTACTAATGCTTCAATCGACATGTTACAACACAGACCACTTTGTCACAATAAATAAACATTAATCAAATAAAATTCTTCATTTTCTGAAAGAATAATCATCTTTTATGCATGACTTGGAGAGGTGTGGAACTGTGAGTAACCAGCTTTTCATCAATAAGGAAAGAGAAGCTTAAATATTTAAGTTGCTTTTACAGTGACTTGTGTGGTGATACCCCTGGTACTGGTCTGTTTTTCTATGTTTTAGTCAAAAAGTTAAGTGCTTTCATTTTGTAGTTTTTTTCTGGGACCTTAGTCTTATATTTTAATTTGCAGTTGTGAGGATATTGTGTTTCTGAGCTATTCTGCACTTCTATTTCCAGAAGTAGAATTACTTGTAAAAACTATCTGTTTGTATTTCAGACTGTGCTGCTCCATAATTTTGTAGTTTAATTTGCAGTTGTGGAAGGATTATATACTTCTGCCATATTTGTGCATTAGTCATTACTATATGTTTGCATAAACAGTGTTACTGGTAAATTTCTGGATAATCTGGTGCCTTAAACCATATTAGAAGTTCAGTAGTTAGTGTAAAAATTCTCTTTGCTCCAGTTTGTGCATCAGTGCTTTTATATTATACTTACCATTTACTTGCTTAAAATTGTTTTCTGTCTGCACAACCCCCACCCCCGACTAATTAAGCTAAAGTGTCTGAATGAGTCCAATATTGGCTTTATTTGATTGGATGCCTCTTTAACTAGCCTGCTAGCCTGCTTATTCTTTAAAAAAACAGCCCTCCTATCCTTTTTTGATGTTGTGGTTTTATAAGCATGTGTCTATGGACTCTTCCCTCCCTTCTTTCATTGCTAGTTTCTGTTGTATAGCCTATTTATGTACTCTTTCCCACTCATTGTTTACCATAGATGCATGGCACTGAGTGTCCACCCAACAACACCACAATTGACACTGATTGTTAGTTTTATATGGTTGTGTTATGTTGTAGTGGATTAACATATTTATTGTTATTGTTGTTCATATGTTCTTTTTTGTTTTATTTGTCTTGTTTCATCATTTTTATAATATTTTAGTTATGATGGTAGATTGATATTGATCTTGCTTTGTAAAGGTAAAAATGTACATGAATCTATATTTTAATATAGATTAGAGTGTTTTGTCATATATAGTTTCATGGTGTTACTATTCATCTTGATTTAAGTGCTGCTAGTTTGTGGCTTTGGCATTTGCAGTTCTGCTGGTATACTTGAGATATTTCAAGGTCTATGTATATTATTTTATTGTTTGCACAGTTTCTGTCTAGTCTTACTAGCTTATATTTTTTTAATAATATATATATATAGCAGATATGTTTTGTCTCATTATGATTTGAGTTATCAATGTTAGGAGGCTCAGCTGTTTCATTTAATTTGATTAGCCAGTATTGGTCATGTGACTGTTGTGTGGTTTGAGTCGTTCAGTCTGTATTGCTTTGGGAATATCGTTCTGCTGTCTTTGTAGCTTGATTTAGCTTGATTGGCTAGTATTAGTCATTTGACCACTGTGTGTTTTGAATCATTCCAGTTCCTATTGTGTTGGGAAATATCGTTATGATTTTTTTTTTACTAAGAGTGGAATTGCTATTTTTATTAGATATTGATATACTGCACAGCTTTGTTATAGGGATGATTCGAAGGTAAGGTCATACATATATTGATTCATGATCATAGGTTTAGGACAAGGTATATATATATATATATATATATATATATATATATATATATATATATATATATATATATATATATATATATATATATATATATAAATATATATATATATATATATATTTTATGTAACAGTTGTTTTAAACACTACATGGTTATTTGTCTACACTGCTTAGATGTTTATGCTACATTCTGTATGTTTTTACTACAGCAATCATTTTTGTCTGTTTTAAGTGATTTTAGACGTGATCATTTAAGTAACAAGGGATTGGTTGCATTATGTTTTTTAAATGTAGTTGTGTGTATTGTTGTTAGAATGGTCAGAAGAAGCAGAGGCTACTCTGTGAAAGTGCTTATTCAATAAAAGAGTTTTTGCGCATTTTAAGAGTTGTTTTAGCAGCCGTGTTTGGAAGGGGTTTGATTTTCATATACATTATCCACCTAACAAACCAGTATCCCTCTTGACTATACTTCCTTTACTATATATATATATATATATATATATATATATATATATATATATTGTCTTGTGCTCATTTTCCTAGAGCTCAGCAAATCTTGTAGTCCTAGCCAGTGTTCCTTAAGTGTTTCACATTTATCCTGTGCTATCCATGCAAAGTTTAATACCTTTGATTACTAGATGACATTTGCTTATTAGTTGTCCTTAATAATTTCTAATGAAGCATGTAGCTGCCCTTGCTAAAGCCAAGAACACAGCCTCAGTGGACCCTGGTAACATCCCAGGATGCTTCCTGAACAGTACAAAATGTATGACTTATCAGGACCCCTGGAGTCATTATTTAACTATAGACTTAAAACAGGCTTTATGCCACTTGAATGGAGGATTGAGACAGTCATCTGCTTTCATAAGGGAGGACTTTCATAAGATCCTGGAAACTACAGACCCATTAGTCTGATTAGTCTTTTTGCAAAGTCATTGAATGAGTTATCAAGGAAATTATCAACAAGGACATAGGAGACCTCCAAACAAGACACTGGATCCATTCCAGTTTGGCTTTGTCAAAGGAAGGTCATATTTACTGAATCTGGTGGACTTCTTTGAAAAAGTCACTAAGGCAATGGAAGAGGGGAAAATGTGGTCATGTTTACTGAATCTGGTGGACTTCTTTGAACAGGTCAATAAGGTAATGGAGGAGGGGAAAATGTGCATAATGTGTACCTAGATCTGGCTAATGCATTTTAAATAACGTACCACTCGGCATTGTTAACAAACTTGAGGAACTAGGTATAACCTCTTTATAACACACTGGATAGCTAGTTGGCTCACTGATTGGAGTAGCCACCTCTACGAAGAGGCCAGTCATCATTAGAGTCCCCCAGTGCTCTGTTTTAGGCCTACTCCACTTTGACATCTACTTCTCAGGTGTCAAAGCCAATGTCAAAGGCCTATGGCTAACCAAGTTTGCAGATGATTGCAAACTGGAAGCAGTCACTGAATCCCCCCCCCCCCCACCCCAGATGAAAAACTCCTTTAGGAAGGTGTAACACAGACAAACACTTGGTGCCAAACCCATGGTTTAAAACTCAAAACCAAAAAATGCATTATAGTACCTTATGGGAAGTCAGCCATGCTGAGTACCTACATCATCGATAAAACACCCCTCAAAGTTCATTCACTAGTGAGGGAGCTGTGGTCCCATGTAGACAGTAACCTAATCTTAAGCAAGGTATTAATAAAATCCTTCTATGTTGCTCAACTTACAAGCAGGGGCATGACATAGGTCCAGAGAAGTCATCATACCTCTCAACTGAACAGATTTTTGCAGAATATCCAGATTTTTGCCTCATATTTTTGGTCCATTTTTCATAAATTTGTGGTTTTCTGGCAAGTCATTAATGATTGAAGTTAGAAAAAAATGATAGACGTTTGAGTTGCAAACTTCATACGCTTCAGAAAATTCAGGCTAATGCAAAATCTGGTATTCTATCACTTTCTAAGTTTGTAGGAGCAATATTTAAAAACCATCCCTATTTTTGGGCCTTTGTCCACCCACTATTTATGGCTTTGCCAGATTTCTTGCTCTAAGAGGTCGAGAGGTATGGTAATTATCATACCACTGTATTCAGCCTGCATAAAACCCATCATAGAGTATAATGCTCCCTTTGGTTTGTACCTGACCAGACACATGCAGCAAATGGAATATTCACAAAGGTTCCTTACAAAAAGAATACAGGGAAGAAACACAATGTCCTTCTCTAAAAAAAATCAAACCTCTTTGTTTTTACTCAGTATATACAGACTTCTGAGATATGTTCATTGTCTGGCACCAAAGCCTTCCCTGGACCCTGTTTTGATGAAACTTTTGCACATCTGCAACTCAAACAGCATCAGAGCTACTAGACTAAAAAACCTAAATTTTGCTTGCAACATGAATAGAACATGTTGGAGACAGGTATGTATATCTGAGAATTCTCATTCTCTGAAAAAGGCTCCACATCCATGTGAAGCAGAGTTCCTCCCTGTCTCTATTTATGTGCAAATTAGACCAATGGATGGGCAATCAGAAATTCACCCCTGGTCTGGTGCGTATGTCTGTGTTGGACAGTGGCAATCAGTAAATCACCCCGTATATAACTCAGATATGTAGGTCACATTTGCACTGCACAACTAGGCTTATAAGGGCCCTAGTAGTCATTAGCCTAGTATACACCTATGAACCTATAAGCCCAGTGGGTACCACTTGTCAATTGTAAAATCTGTTCAGCAATGTGCTTTAGAAAAACATTCCATGGGCTGCATTAACTGTAAAGTGAAACAAAAGAAGAATTAAATCTTGACATCTGTTTTCTTTTTATTTCATTCGTTTCTTAAACAGATAAACCTGCTAGACACAAGCTTCTTTTAAAGATAGAAGTAGAAGCAGTGTCTGACTAAGTGATTGGATCAGTCATACATATTAGTCTAGCACTTTGAGTGAGCAAAAAACAAGACAAGACAATAAAAAAAAAAAAAAAAAAGACATCGATAATTTATTTTTTTCAGCCAATTGCTTAGGACCAGTTAATTTATATTGGTTGGTTCGTTGGTTCAAGGGATTCTCTTTTTTTATTGACAACATATCCAGACACTGAAAACAAGCATTCACAAGGGACAAAGTGGCTCGGGGTGCTAAATATTTTCTGGCTAACTTAGCCAGGACTGGGTAATTGTCCTGAAGTAGCTTCCACACTGCAATGAATCTGAGTCAATGTCAATTTGTTTTTCAAGTCTGTATCACTCAACGATTGCTTTCTCAGAGGAATAGAGAGGCATCTGTAGCTCATTTTCCGACACTGCTGAAAGTTCATTCATTCACATTCTCTTTGTGGATGGCTCTTCTTCTTGTTGATTATCATGTTGATCAGAATTTTTCACAAGAACTTTTAGCTCTTGCCAAACCTTGTGTCTTCTGTGCTTTCACAAGCATTTCAAATTTTTGAAACATGAGTCCAGTGCAGTCGCAATTCCTAACCACGAAAGGCTAAGGTTCAGTTTGCATTGTTCTAGATACATCAAAAATGCATCTTTGAAATGTATGATGCTAGCAGGGTCATCATCAGATACTACCATTTTGACTTCAAGGTGGCAGAGGGTTGGAAGCATCATTAAGCATGAAACATACTACTCTTCGCCCAGTAACTGTAGCGTAGCAACAGGGAATGAAACCTTTTGTACCAGACGTAGTTTCCCTCACTCTGTCTCCATTAATAGAATGAGCCTATATTTGTGGTCTGGCTGCACTAGAGTTCTCAGCACAGCTTCTTTGTTGTTTAGAAGTCATTCGATCATCTGAAGAAATTAATTTTCATGTGTGGGAATATCCTGAATTAACTTCTCCTGTCAATGATACAGTTGCACCTGCTGCATTTTCAACTCCGCACTGTTTGCAGGACTGTGTTTAAAGTGTCCCGCAACTTTGTGGCATTTAGCTATGAGGCCTTCAATTCCAGACTCGGCAACTGCTTTATTTATAGACAACTGAAGGCTGTGTGCTGCACATGGCATGTTCTGAAATGGCAGTCTTTCTAAAGCAGCTGTCACTGAAAGGAATTGAGAAACACAGTTTTTGGCAAAGAAATGACAAGTAACACATGGTAGCTATCATTAGCCACAGACAACCAGTAGTTGCCCGTTAGAGCTACAAATTCAACTTCTGGCATAACCTGACTTATTTTCTGTCTCTATCTCTTGCTTGTACAAACCTTCAGTTCAATTGCTAATGATGGACCTGGAATGCAAAGTATGCGACAGATTTCCACTGGCAACATGAATAACATCCTGGAGGCCTTCATCAGTGAAAATGTTAATCGGTCAACTATTCTCAGCAGTCCATCTTGCATTGGTAATATTATTTCCCTTGATCAATTGGTTTTGCCATCTTCTGAAGTTCACCTAATGTTGACTGGTGATATGCTGATTCATCTTTAGTTGTTGATGGCTCGTTGTGAATGATAAATGCATATGATGCGATAAATTGCTATGATTATATTTAAACTCTTTCTTGCACTATTTGCAAACCACAGTATCAATAGTTTTAAAAACAATTTTTCCATTCAAAATCATTCTTTCCACCTTTGATTCCATTTGAACCAACTTCAAAAGTAGTCACTTTCTCATAAATTCCCCATGATCTTGCCACTGATGAAGAGTGTCATTCCATTTGAACCAACTTCCGTTTATTGTTCACAAAAGGAAGACCAGAAATAAAATGGGAAATACTCAAGTGAAGCTAACCTGGCACTCCTTACTTAAAACGCATGAATTAAATGACACAGATAGGTGTTGCATTAAAAATTTTAATTGCCAATAATTCTTTCATGTTAATCGCACAGTTAATGGCGATTAATCAACAGCCCTAATAATAACAAAACCGAACACACAGATGCCAGGTGCTCAAAAAATTAAACAAAGAACTATAACTTCACTGCCTTCAGTTTAAGTAGTGGTAAGATAGACACAGAGTCATTAGCACCAAGAGGGCAGGTAGCATTAAATTGAATTTGCCATAACAGTTCTTTGTAGTCAGTTGTGTTTTCCCAGGCACCCCCCCACCCCCATATACTGAACTCAATGTGCACAATAATAGCAAAATAAAAATATTTGAAACTATTACAATTGATAGAATGCCTAAATAAGGCATTAAGGGTATTTCCTTTAAAGATATCTTTACCAAATTGCTGGACAAGTAGAACAGGTAGCCAAATATACCAGCCCTCTACTATGGCAATTGCCAGGAACGAGAAAGATGACAGGTTTCAAGTCATGCATGAAAGGAATACTTTCATCTTCACAAATAGACTTACAATGTTTACACCTACCACAATGTCTAGTACACTTTTTAGAAATATCATTACCTGAAAACTTAACTATGGTTTCCATTAATTCTTTTTAAATTATGGGCCCTTTTATAGACAAAACCTGACATCTCACCTAAAATTTAAAACAATATCAGTATTAGCCTTAAAAAATATTCCAATACTTTTTTACAATGTCTTTAAAAACCCGTGCCCCATTATTATGTTGTAACACCAAAGCATAATGAAATATTACTTCATTGTTAGTCCCTTCATTGGAATAATCAAAGAAGGACTTCCTAAAGGACAGTGTACAGGGAAGATTGCACCTACATAATTATAAATAATTGCTGTAAAGAAGTCTCAAGGGTAGGGGAATCTAATCCTACCCTTAACAAATGGAGATATTTAATACCCCAGCATAAAAATATCTCATTACTGATATTTTTGACTATATCAGTGGGGTAACCACTGTTAATAAACATAGTCTACAAACTGGGGCCTATATTATGTGATCGAAAGATGTATATGTCTTCATCGATACATAAACAAGGAACACACTATTATCCGAATGGCCACTTCAGCAAATTTTTTCCCAGAGGGGAAAAATGCTGTGCTGTGATTGAGGATTTGCCCTTCTCCCCACTGTAGTGCAATCTTGGATTTGGTATATTTAGTTAGGAGGGTGTGGGGGGCAAAGCCCTGCACTTTGTATGGTTTGAAAGTTTCTTTTGTTTTCTTTGGCCTGGGAAAAATCCGCTGAAGTGACCATTTGGAGATTAGTGTGTTTGCTGTTTTTGTGTCGATGAAGATGTATTTGATGAATACATCTTTCAATCACATAATATAAACCCTTTAAAATGTTCCTTTTGACATCAAACACATCTTGCTTTGAAATCATTCTAGCTAATCTAACAAATTGTCCTTTTGCAAGGCTTTTTTCTGCACAAAAGGATGTCAAGTTTTAAAGTGCAGGTGAGCATTGGAAAATGTTGGTTTTCTATAATTCTTGACTGAAATTAATTTTCACCCTTAAAAATGATTGTATCTAAAACATGCATTTGACTATACCCAACCTGGTAGGTAAACCATAAAAAGTCAGTGGTCCAATTAATAAAAGCCATAAATTCATTAATCATCAAAAAGGACACACCCACAAAATAAACATATCATCTAAATAATGGAGACAGAGTTTGCAAAACTGGTAATATTCTGATTTAAATAAAAACAAAAAAAACTTTCCCAAGTTAACATGAGGTTTACAAAGATAGGAGTGCAAGCAGTGCCCATAGGAATACCCTTGTTGTCTTTTGGCTTTTCCTGGTTAGGGGTCGCCACAGCGAAACTCCGGTCTGCTAATGATTGGCAGTAGGTTTTTACGGTGCCGAGTTGCCAGCTTGACACCCAACCTTCAACGAAGGCACGCCCATTCATGCATGTCTTTCTGAATGCCACTCGACTGTGGGGAGGACATGCAGACTCCATACAGAAGGCACTCCCCACATACCAGCTGAGAATCGAAAGGGAGAACCTCTTGCTGAGAGGCAACAACGTTACCACTGCACCTCCACGGATCTGCCCATAGGAACACCCTTAATTTGTTTAAATACCTCCCATTCATAAACAATAAAATTATTTAAGACTATTTCCATGAATTCCAAAATCAGGTTGATATCAAGAGTAGTCAAAAAGTTACACAACCACAGAGCCTCTAGTTTTTTTAGATATTAATTATCTTTAAGTTTTGAACAGCATTTCCCTTAGCATATCTGCAAATATGTATTTAATAGAATTGACTACTATGGAAATACCTTACATGGACTGCAAATTGTTTTGAACTCACTTGACAAGGCTGTCATCTCGCATATACTAAACCCTATGAGTATCCTCAAGTAATGTCAGCTGACATGTTTATTAAATGAAGGCCATTCTTTCAGTAATGCTTCATTGCTTTCTTTTCCCATGAACACCTTAGTAATGTTCCAGGCAGATTTACTCTGATAGAGGATCCAGAATAAAAATGTAGGTTTCTCTTCTGATTTTGTTCTTTGCTTTATTGGAGGTCAGTCTTCTTGGCTTCCACTTCATCTGCATACTGGCACTTTTCAATGAGAATTGAGTGCAAATTTAGCAGGGTATAGCAAGGTGGATGACATCACTTCATGATGGACTGATCGTACACCATGAAGATAACATATGAAACATACCACATTAGAAACAGTCTGTAAAAGGTAGCTGACCAGGCAGCCCTAGGATTTTTTGCTTTTCTTTTTTTTTTTTGAGAAAGAAAACCAGTAAATGACTACTGGTTATAAGTACATGGGATTCCCTCAATATGTACCTTCAATATACCACATCTGGAAATCTGAATAAAACAGGCTTTTGTTTATCAGAAAAGGGTTTTAATTTCATATTCTCCAAATTTAAGGGGAGCAGAAAAAGAATGATCATTTAATACACTATTACGAATTATCACTTTTTCATCAAACTGGAGCAAAATGACAGAGTATATAAGTAAAGGAAGTGAAGCAGTGTAAAGATTCCAACTTGGAGGGTGCCAGGCCCTAACTTCACTGTAAAAAAAAGCTTATGTTTTTTTAATTATTTCATCTACATAAATTCTCATTTTCCTCAAGTTCTTACATTTAGAGTTGTTTTGTGTGTGTGCACAATATGACACATTTTTGTTTGAAGTGTATGATCTCTTATCTTTAGAGTATGTTAATTTTGATCAAACATAAGTAGACCCATTAACATTCTTTAGAAATGAATGGAACAAACAAAAGTAAAGTACTAAATATATGTCGCTATTAACAGTATGGAATGTAACAAAGCTAATGCACTTTGCAGACTTATTGAGGCACTGTAACGGGTGTCAAAATCAGTGTGCATAGGTCAATAGTTAAGAAACTTGCTCCACACAGATTATGTGCTGAAAATTGTGCCTTTGTTCATGGTGGCATTTCATGTGTTATCCTGTGTTGGTTAATTAAAGCTGTATACTGCTTGCAGTTAGTCTGCTGGAGTTTTGTTTTAAACCAGAATACAGATGAATTAACATGATGACTGTGTTGCACAGCTTATTTGTATATATTTAACTGTTTAACATTGGCTGGAATTTCGTCGAATGCCTGTCTTTACTCTCTAGTGTCTGTTCTGCCACAGGTCTAGACTATAATCTGGGAAATGTCAATTCTTTGGTCTCTATTCACGGCCTATTTCACTATACAACCCTGCATGATTATTAGGACTTTGGGAATTTCTCTGCAAAGTACTATCTAATTATAGATTTTCTGACTCACAGACTTTTATTACATAATTTACAGTGATCTGTAGGGACCTAGTTGTAATGGACAAGTACTTTGTTTCTAATACACAGATAAGGCCTCCTTTCCTGGCAGTGTCATTTTATCTCCAATGAACCCAGAAGCAGGTTGTATGATAATGGCACTTGGCTATAATTGTAATTACATTACTGCCTTTACCCCTCTGGTGACTTTGCTGATGATTGGCTTTTGCTACTATGTAATTGTATTTGGGACTGGATGCCATTTATACTTGCACTACAGTGATGTGCATTTTGACTCTCTACATATAATTCTGAAACATTAGGCAGAGTGAACATATTAAATAACACAACAATGTTATATTGTGATGCTCTGGAGTATTTCTCTCAAGTCTGTTAATTGTTGAAGGTAATTGTCTCTGTAGAAAATTTAGGTCCCAACAATGCCTGACACTCTGGCTAGCAGCACAAACAGATTATACAGAGCTTGCTTGAATTTAATCTAGATATAATTTTTGCTGATTCATTGATCTGTTGCATAGTATCTCGCACTATGATTGATCTCGGTTCAGGGACAATCTACTTGCCATCACTGATACCTAAACATGCATTAATGTTATTGACTATACCTTCACTGAAAATGCTAACATAATTTTAGCAACTAATATAAATTTCCCTCAGTCCTCGTAGTAATGATGTATGATATGCTTCTCTTGACTCGATTCTCAGACTAACAGTAGGTGATATGTTTCTAGGTAGTGAGGTGCAAAAGAAGCAGTGTGTTTTAATTAGCTGTCTTATCTATATCTACTTACTCTTTCAGTTACAGAGTGGTGCCTATTATCAGACAAGCTAATGACATATATGGTTTGATGAATCACAGTGCAGTTCACTTAATGTAGGTCTCTGTATATGGATAGAATTGTTTCAAGTTCTGAGACATTATTTAAATAAGGAGATGTAGTTCAGTGGTAAAGCACATGCTTTGCATGTATGAGGTTGTAGGTTCAGACCCAGCATGATCACAAAAATTTGCTTTACACTTAAGTGATGAGTTTTGCATAATGGTTATGGTCTGCTCCTCTGAGACAGAAGATGCAGGGTTTGAGTCTGATCTCATGTTATTGGCTAGGCTACAGATTGCCCTTCAGGGCAGTTAGCCTAGTATGAACCTATGAAAATATACCTATGGAAAAAATGTTAAAGTGGCTTATTAGCTGATTTCAGAACAGCTATTATAAATCTAACAGGAAACATTCTCTTTTCAAAATAAGAAAAAAAATTCACCTGTACTTGTAATCTCTACAGAAAGGCTGTCAAGTTGTAAATAACAAATCTACCCCTAGCAACATAGGTGCAGCAAACCAAACATGCTGATCAACCCATAAACTTGTGAAAGCATTAATACAGGTGTGCTTAGTAACTGCCTCACTCCATTCCAATGTCTTTCTCATATTCCCCATATTTGTTTCTATTTCATAACATTTTAAGTGTTTGGGCCTTGTAGTTCTTAAATTCTCCCTTTCTCTGCTTTGGTTTTATTGATGTGTTTTAACAACCTCCTATCTCCTACACATATGCTGACTATTACTGTTATAAGGACCTGGATCATGGCTGATAAAGTTCTGCTCATCAGCTCATTTACCCTGTTGACAAATGACAAATAAATACAAGTTCACTAGCATTCCCCTCCACCATGGCATTCCAGGCCTTAATCTTATTTATCTTTTGTTCAGTTTCTTTTGATCCTAGGTTTAACCTCCTATCCCTGTTAAACTAAGTCACAGAAATAATTAAGGCCTCTTTGGCTGATACAAACATATGATGCTACAACATCAACATTTTTACAATGATGCAATAAAAAATACTTAATTCCATGGAAAACAAATTAAGCATTTTTGCAAGGGGCTTAAAGAGCATTCAGCCCAGAATCTCTTACTGAAATATATTAACATCAAGACTACATAACTGAAGAAAGAGTTCCCCAACTGCAGTATTCTGCTGCAGAAATATAAATAGTCAGACTGCCCTTGGAGTTAAGAAAACTAGTATTAGATACGGTCTCCCATCAACCCCCTTTAATAGTCTCCCACCCTTAGTTTTTGCACCTGGACAATGAAGTGCCCCAATACCAGTGTGATATGTAAAACAGCACACTTTGATGTCTGTGGTACAATGTTCATGAACTTAAAATGGCATATCTGGAAAAACAACATCCTCTTTTCTTTGCATTTAATATGCATTTCTGTTGTTTATTCTTTATTTTTATTATTATATCCTTACAAACACTCTTCACTGGTCTGAACAACATGACATGTTATCACTGTCTGAATACAGTTTGTGGATAGATGGTATATTGTTGCATTGTTTTCTTTAACAAATATTAATCATAATCATCATCAAACTCCTTTTCCCCATTTTTAACATGGAGTTGGTGTACTGTGTCAACTGTTGCCATATCTTTCTATTCAGTGCCAGTCTACCACCTTCTTCAACACTCATGCCTGACTGTCACAGGTCTTCTGTCACACAATCCATCCTCCCCTTTGCTTGACCTTCTTATTTCTACTTGCCTTCTACCTGTCTGTCCGAAATTTTCTTTAACATACCTGCCTTTTTGCACGTGTCTGAATCATCATTTTAACAAATATTAATATTAATAATATAATTTATATTTTTGCTATAATAGGCTTATTGAGCAAATGCACTATTGAATTTACTGTGGTGAAGCAATTAAATAATTCAGGCTGTGGTCTTGCCATATTCATTCATTTAATTTTAGTTTTTTGCTCCTAGCACAGGTGAGTGTCATTGGTCTGTTCCCAAAACTCCTCCTCACTCATTGGTTCAGCCACATTTTGTTTCACGTTCTATAGTCTGTTTTGGGGAGCCTGAAGTACCCAAGGACTGGGTACTTCTTCCTTTGATAATGCAATGCAGTTATTCCTCTTTGATGTCTACCTGCTCCATGGAATTACATTAGATAGTCTGTCCTTTAATAATGCATTAAGTTCCTGGCCATCTATTAGCACTGTTGTAAGTCAGTATTTTATTTACAGAACCACTGAACAGGTTTCCTTAATGTTTCTTATCCTTATACTGTTTTTTTATGCATTTTATGACTCATACCCATTACATAGCCATTCCTATATACTTCAGTGGTTAATATGTTACTCATAACTACTAAGACAGACCACCATTCAGACTCCCATAGCTGCTTCCATTTCATGCACTTCATCTCACCCATCTTCTCATTCTTCTTAAATCTGCTTATGCTTGCAGCTGTTTTTTTTTTCTTTAGTGATTGTATCCAGTTGAAAGAAAAATGATCACTTTGATCTTCCCATTTTATTTACAGTGATTTGTAATTGTAAAATAACAACTGTTACAAACAACTACAGCACACTTCCCTTTACAGTTGTAGTTTGTTATGAAGTGATCCTGTCTTCCCTGTCTAGTGCAATTATTTTGAAAGGTATGGTGTTTCAAATGTATACAGTACTTTTAGCTTTTTTGTTTACCTCAAAACTCGTTGTTACTTACTTTCTTTCTTGGTATCAAAGATGAAATTTGAATCATTTGTACTTTGATCTCGAGGGTCATCATCCTAAGGAATATTGTTCAAAAACATTTTTTTCCTTATCTCCTCTCAACCCAGGTGCGATTTATTCTAGGAAAAAGCACAGCCTTCACTTTTCCTGTATCTGCTTTTGGCATGTTTTCCTAATGAAGAAAATTCATCCTTTATGTTGGTTTCTCAGCAATAAATTGATATATTTAAGTGTGTCATTTATTGGCAGATGTGAATATGCATATTCAAAAGTGACTCTTCTAGGCACATTTTGTGAATGCTTCCTTACGAATAGATCTATTTCCAATACCTTTGCCATATCCTAATGCTTTATTGTGATTTTTGATCAGTCAACATATGTTTCTCCCCTTATCTGGTGAATATTAATTACCAGTATAGATCCTGCAGTGTCATTTAGTTTCACATTATTTTCCACTTTTTCTATCCAGTTCCAATGAATGAATGAAAGCACTTGAATTATAATACACTATCCTCGTTTATTGTGTTACCATTAAGAAGTGGTTAACCCTCATTTTTTGAAGTTTAAGAGTTAATTTCTAAGATCGACAGTGTAATCTTGATTATATATCAAATGTTTTGCGTCAAACCACCTGTTGTTTTTGTAAACTAACTCTAATCAGAGACTTTGATAAAATTTAAACAACGCATGCTGTATGTTTTATGATTTTTTTTTATAAATCTTTAAAATAAATCAGCAGGAACCTTAGTTTTGATCTGACTCCATTTGCATACTGCTGTATTCCATATGTTAAGTGATTCAGCTACAACTGCAACAGGATTGAACTTAATGGAGTCAAACATGTTTAGCAGAGAAATGCTGTCCCATACACCCTACATGATTATCACTGTTTAATGGCAACATAAATTATGGAATTCCCTGCACGGCTAAACTGGTTTTACAGTACTAGCACAGTCTCATAGCCGCTGCTACAGGGCTACACATTAAAGAAACTTTTTTTATCCCTGGCTGGAACACACTTTCTCATTACATCCAAGCTCCTCTTCATTCACTGAAAGCATGAGTTTCAGTCTCAGAGCTAAATCCGCCCCATTTACTTGCACCAATCACAGAACCAGGTCACACAAGTAACTACTGTTTGCAAGATTCACCATGATGAGTAAAACTGTTTAAAAATATCAGCAGGTAAGTAACTTTCCAAATACTCCACATAGCCAGAGCTGAGTCATGATGCTAAAAATGTCTTGCAGTAAATGCAACAGAGTTACACTTAACAGAAATACACTTTTTCTGCTGTACACAGTCTTTTTATAATGTGCCACCTTTGTGGTTTATTTAACATTTTTACTAATTTGTACTAATGGCTGCTCTTTGCTTTGAATCTTTTAAAGTCTGGGTAGATCTTATTAACAGTTACTAAGTATTCCTCAGTTTGGATGAACATGTTACCCAAAGCTATTTGATTGTAATGAAATAGTTTTCCTGTAATATATGAACTCTCAAATTCGGCACTGCATTGGCCACCATCTACTCAGCAGTCCTTTTCTTTTTAATGAATTGCATCAGTTTTCCAAGTGTTAGGGCCAGGTTAAACAGACTGTAGTTTTATTCTGTTGCACTCCTTCCACTTTTGTTAACTAAAATCACACCAGCCTTCTTCTGTTATCTGGTACTTTTCTCTCCAGGCCCACCCTGAGTTGCTTACATAAGTGGTAGTCACTGTTACTACTTCTGCATCCTTTTCTTTCATCAAGCAACATAAAATAAAACACTTCCTGTACTGATGGTCACATGATGCCCACTGTGCCATGTATGATGTTAAAATATGCAGATGACCAGATTTTTGTGCTGACTTACTTATTTGGTGCATGTCGACACCTTCATCTATCACCAAGTGATGACTTTGTACATGATGTTGCTCATCAGTAGTACATTGCTGCACTTTCCTTGGGCATATCATGTTTACAGTCGTAAGATCAGTTTAGCAGACAACTATAGTGATACTAGTCAATTCATGCAACTTTGGCAAAAGAATAAAAATCTGCAGTTTAGTTAAGACAGAGACGAATAATTAAAAGTCACTCCAAAGTTATTACTTTATCAGCCATCATAGCATATTTACTGCTATTATTAAGACAGCTAATGAAATCATCATTAAGAACATACATTAATCAACAGACAGAAGAGTTTGCTATCGTTGAAAACACTCTATGTGCTTCCACTGCATTTCCTCACTTCCTTATTTACATACACAGCATCTGCTTCCCTCAGTTTCTCAGTAATTGTTAAGTAATTCATAAAGTTCCAAAGCATTCAACCACAAAGATTTTCATTTTAGTAAGTGTTTTTAAATTTGTTTTAACTTTCTTAATCTATTTAGGTTAATCTTGTTAAGCCTGTATTAGTACTTCTAGTAAATAGCTGCACTGGAGTTTGCTTTTTAAATGACCTAACATTTGGTAATAAACCATACATTCTTCTTGGGAGGGGAGTGACAGTCAGGCAAATTCAGGAGTTCTGATTGTTTTATGGCAGTTCCAGGCCATACAGCAACAGAAATAAGTGCCTAAGAATATTCCTACTCTATAATTGTGTTCTGAAACCAAGTGCATCTCGTATTGTCATCCCTTATGATAAAAAAAATCAATGTCTTTCAGCTTTTCCCAGTTAGGGGTTGCCACAGTGAATCATCAATATGCAGATTGATTGGCAGTAGAATTTTTATGGTGTCGAGTTGCCAGCCCAGCAGCCAACCTTCACAGAATGTACACACAGATGCACTTACCTGCATGTCTTTAAAACTCACTTGACCACAGGGAAGACATGCAGATGCCACAGAGAAGGTGCTCCAGTCAGGAACTGAACCGGAGAACCTCTTGCTTTGAGGTGACAATGCTAACTGCTGCACCACTAATAATTTGACCAAATATTTCCTTCTCTAAACTATTTTACTGGGTATTGTCATTAAGAATAAAAGTATAATTTTGCAGAGTCTGCCCCTTAAGCTATTTATATATTTTTGCCATTCCGTGGCATTACATAATGCACAGTATCCACCAAACCAATTTGTGTTGCTCTTTTTACCTTAGTGGTTCTTGACTTTCCTGCCCTTACTATCAAAATGTATTTGGCAACTCCACACAGTCTCATCTTATCTGCTCAACTGATACAATTGAGAGGACCAAACTGGAAAGTTCCTCCCATTTGACTGCTAATGCTTGAGATACCCTCTCTTTAATATCATCCTACCTGCTTACTATGGGTCTGAAAGGAGAGATGAAAGGGGTCCAAATGGAGATATAAAAGGGGTCTGAATGGAGAGATGAAAGGGATCCAAATGGAGAGATGAAAAGTCAGCAAGCAAAGGAGAGTAGTAGTGCTGAAATTAAATTCATCCTCAACTTGCCTTGGTGAGTACCTTCATGAGGTGGACCCTGTTTTCACCAAATCTCACCAAGGCGACACTGATATATAGACTGTATTTATATAGCATATATTGTGGACAGAAGTAGGTAAAAAACTAACAAACAGAGCTGGATGCACAAGACCCAGGGTAAAAAAAATGCCCAATCCTGGTAGACGCACTGGTGCCAGGACTGGAAAAAATGACAGTGTAGAATCTCAAAATACGGAAACATTCCTACAATGGGGCCAAGCCAGGCCCAGGGGAAGGATGACCCCTCTGTTGTAGAAGGAAGTACCAGTCCACAAAAATCACAAAAACTGAAAGGCCAAAGAAGAGCAATAAAGACAATAAAGTGGACTATTAAGGATAAGAAAGAAATGATGTATTGTTACTAATATGTAAAAAGCCCAGAATTTCCACACAAAAGATATACAAAATGATTAAGAGAGAAATTAGAGGAAAGAAAAATACCTCTGCAAGAAAAACTGTCAGAAGCTTCAAATGAAAATTTGTACTCATTAACACAACAGATTTATGAAAAAAAACAATATATAGATCAAGAACCCTTGATCTGTTTGGAAAAAGAAGCATCTGAGAAAGTGTGAAAATATAAACAACAGAACCAAGAGATATTTGAAAAGTATAAAAAAGAAATATGGACATGGGAAAAAAGAGAGATTTGATATGTTGCAATATTTATGCAAAGAAGAAAGCCAAATTAATCAATGTAAAGAAGCCAGCCCCAAAGATATTTGAAGAGAAATACAGGCAAAGCCATCCAGATATGGAAAATTTCACAATAAAAAAATAATATCACAAAGATGGAATGTAGAAAAGAAGATTAGTAAAGTAGAAGTTAAAAAAATAGAAGTTGAAGTTATGAAGTGCCTGTAAAGTGAAGGATTTGATGTAGAAGGTCTAACACAGGTTACATCACAGCAGGCTGGAGTAAGTCCCCAAAGCAGGGTGAAACAGGAATATCAGGAAACATCGGAAGAAGAAATATAGACATGGGAAAGAAAAAGAGATTTAATATGGTATAATATTTATGCAAAGGAGAAAGCAAAACTAACCAATACAAAAAGAGCAGCATCAAATATATTTGAAGAGAAATACGGACAAAGGAATCCAGACATGGAAAACTTTACAATACAAAAAAATAAGAAGACAAAGATGAAAAGTAGAAAAGGAGATTAGTAATGGAGAAGTTAAAGAAATAGAAACTGAGGTTATGGAGTACCTACAAAGTGAAGGGTTTTGTGTAGAAAATCTAATTCAGAAAGCACCACAACAGGATAGAGTAATGGCTATCTAAATTAAGGGCAAACCAGTGGAACAGGAGGCAATTGGTCAGGTGCCATATGAGGATAATTTGGAGTCCTCCACAGGAAACCAGTATAAACATTCACTTGAAGCTAGACAGCATTGGAAGGAACAGTAAACTGGAAACTCTGATGCAGTCAATGTTGAAGAGTGATAGGCCAGTGAGTTCCCATATGATAGAGCAACAGGATGAAATTGAAGAGAATGTGTCACAGGAAGATGCTATAGAACCTTCTATAGAATGCCTGTAGGAACTGGAAAACAAGGGATGTTCCCTCAGTTTGGGAAAAAATGAGGTAAGAGAAGAATTGCTTGATTTAATAGACATGGACAGATATATCAAGATCAATAAAAGAAATAGACTGCAGAAGGTTAATAAAATCCAATAAGTCAGAAGTCTGATAAAACAAATGAACACAGTAATTAGGACTGTCCATAGCGATCCATGCGATATAACAGAAGTAAATAGGATATATTACCGTGCAACTAAATTAATAACTGATAAAGTTCTACCACAAGAACACAGGGTAGAGAGGGAATGGAAAAGGAGAAATCGAATACCAAAATGGAAATATTGAATAGAGAAAATTATAAAGCAATTAATACAAGAAGTGTCACTGTTAGAAGACTATATAAGAGGAAGAGACCAACCAAAATACTAAGATAGATCGATGTGATAAAAGCAATGCACAATATTAGAACAGACCATGATCTATAATTCACTATCGGAAATAGCAAACTAGAAATTTCAGCACAGGTGGAAAATCGTAGAAGATATGAAGATAAATATAAAAGAAGAGGGCAAAATAAGCAATTTATTGATGACCCAAAAAGATTTTATAGAAAACTGGAAAATAAGGTAAAAGGAATTGAAAGACCACCAAAAAAAGAAGAAATAGATAATTTTGGAGAAGTATCTATGAAGATCCTGTGGAACATAACAAAGATGCTAAATGGATAGAAGAAGTAAAAGAAAGAATAAGAAATTTAAAGGTACAGGATATGAAATGGGATGAAGTAACAGCTAGAGAGATTGAAACAAAGTTAAGAAAAACGTCTAATTTGAAACCCGCAGGCACAGATGCAGTACGTAACTTCTAGTTAAAAGTATTAACATCTTTGCATGAAGATTTAGCCATGAGAAAGAACTATTTATATGCGCACCCAGAACAGACACCAGCCTGGCTAACAATAGACAAAACAATGCTCCTACTTAAGAGTGAACCTGCAAGCTACCCTAAAAATTATAGACCAATAACTTGCCTTCCAACGACTTATAAACTAAACACAGGAATTGATGCAGACAGAGTTTATAGTCATTAAGAAGAAAACTCAATTATGGCGGTAGAACACAAGGGCAATAAAAAATGTCATATGGAGCAAAGGATCATTTGTTGTTAAATAAAGTCATAGTGGAGAACTGTAATTAGGAGAAGAATCTAAGTATGGCATGGATTGACTACAAAAAAGCATTGGATATTATCCCTCATTCATGGATAAAAAGTGTACTTAAAATGTATAAGATACACCCCACACTGATCAACTACATTACAGTGACCAGGAAACAGTGGCAGACCACTTTGCAATTAAGCCATGATAAAGAACAAATTTTTATCCCAGGGATAAAGATTCAAAGGGGGATATTCCAGGGTGACTCTCTGTCACTGTTACTATTATCCCTTGTCCTTAATCCATTAAGCTGTTTACTCAACAGCTTAGGCCATGGCTATAATCTGGCTCCTAGAAAACAGCAAAGTGTAAGACTTCTCACCTTCTATTTGTCGATGATTTAAAACTGTATAGCTCATCACATGAGGAACTGAAAGCACAACTGCAAGTTGTCAAAACTTTTTCAGATGATGTAAGAATGTCATTTGGTCTTAATAAATGTGCAAAAGCAACCTTTAAAGCAGGAAAACTGCAACGTCAAGAAAACAGTTTGGGACAAGAATGTGATATAAAAGAACTTGAGCAAGAAGGAGTGTATAAATATTTGGGAACTGATGAAGGATCAACAATAAAACACAAATAGATGCAAATAAAACTTAGTAAGGAATGCTTCAGAAGACTTAAATTAATCCTGAAAACAGCATTGACATCTAGGAACAAAGTTCAAGCTATAAACCAATTTGCTCTTTTTGTCCTAACTTACAGTTTTGGAGTGATTGACTGGACCCAAAATGTGCTGGATAGATTGGGTGGAAAACAAGAAGGATGTTTCATGGTCACAAAATGATTTATAAAAATCAGAGCATACCAAGATTGTATATTCCCCATTCTGAAGGAGGGATGGGCCTCCTTAAAACTGATTATATGTATAGATCTGCAATCATGGAACTCCACAAATATCTGTTGACCTCACAAGACCCAAACGTAGTAAGAGTTTTGAAACATGAGGAGAATAAATCTAAGATGACTTCTCTGCTTAATCTAGCAGAAGCTTATAGGCATCAAGCAGGAATGGAAATCAAACCAGAAGTAGATAAAAATCAGGCAGCAACTGAATGTGCCAAAAAACAAAAGAAAGAATATAAGGTGAAGGATCACATGAGAAGGCAAGAAATGTGAAAAAAGCATAAATATAGTTGCAAGTATAGAAAACTTCCGGAAGAACCTCATGTTGATCAAGAAAGAACACAGGAGTGGTTAAGGAGAGGAAAATTCAAACCAAGAGATGAAAGGTTAATATTGGCGGCCCAAGATAGTGGGCTGCATACATGTTGATTTATAAAGTCCATTGAACATGTGGGAGAAACAGACAAATGTAGGTTTTGTAAAACTGAATTGGAAACAGTTGCACACCTTGTTGCTGGTTGCGACATATTAATAGCAGAAGGACTGTATACTGAAAGGCATAATAATGTGGCGACACTGTTGCACTGGGGATTGTGCAGACATTATGCTATTGAAGTGGCCGAAAAACACTGGAAATATGAGCCACAAAGCATCATAGAAAATGAAGAAGTCTGCATCACATGGGATCATCCATTACCAAAAGTTCAAAAGTGGTCCAAGAAAAGAAGACAAGAGTAGCACTGATCATTAAAATTGCCACACCCAGACACTACAGTGTCTTTTATACAGAGAGAGACAAAGTCACAAAATATCAGGATCTGCAGGCAGAAACGAGAGCAATGTGGTAGAAAGATAACCATATAGTTTCAATAGTAGTAGGGGCAATGGGTCTTATAAAAAAAAAAATTACAATCATATTTAGATATGTTACCAATACATGTGACTCCATACGAACTTCAGAAGGAGTCATTACTGGGCATATTGCAGGTGCTGCAAAAAGCACTACTGGCTGACATCAAAGAGTGAAACAATACTAATTTCATGAACTTTAATTTTACTTTGACTTACAATTGGGGTCCATTCCTGTCATGGTATTAGAAACCTAAAAGACTTGGAGAAATTAAAAAAAGCATTTACACTCCAAACCGCTAACCACCAGATGAGATGGAAGTCTTATCTCTGTTACCTGCCTTTTAACACAAGGTTTCCATGACAGAATACTTACTGCCTTATGCTCCCAGGTAATGAACTTATTCTTAACACTAATAATTCCAACTGGAATAGGTGTAAATTCCTAATTAGTCTAGAGGCATCCCTCTGGCCTAAAACATTCCCTTTGAGCTTTACACTCATCCATCATGATCATTCTCTATCAAACCAAAAATTTCTTGCACTGAGGCTGTAAAAGAATCACTTCCAAGGGCTCTTACTAATAACAAGATTAAGTCTGAGCAAAAGTCAGGTGACTCATCCACAACATGCATACCTCCCATAAAGAGTCACCCTGAGCAAAAATACACTAACTCTATCATTTTCAGCTCCTGTAGCAATAGAAGTGTTGTTGTGAGCAGTGACTCTGTTGTCAGGCACACTGACTCATCTCTCACAAGGCTGAACAAGGATCTGGCTATAGTGAGTTGTCTCTTAGTTGCCAGGATCTCTGACATTACAAGGGCCCTAAAAACACTAACTCCTAATGAATGAGAATATGACATTGTAATGGTACATGTTTGAGTGAATGACTTGTGATGTAACATTGTGAAGAGTATGCAGAAATACATGTCAGAACTTTTCAGTCATGTTACAAGTGGAGGTGAGACACTAACACTAAGAGGAATCCTTCCTTCACTTCCAGTGATGCCTAGATACAAAGAATAGATAGTCGGCTTCAATAATCGATTGACTATCTGGTATCATTCCATTGTGAGCCAGTATGTGTCAGTGTGAGATGAGATGCCTGACAGTCTAGCTTGCTTTGCTAAGGATGATCTGTGATCCTTGCTTCTAGGTTTCTGTATACTATCTAACCTCTGCTTTCCCTATTGTCTTATTTTAACAGAATCCAGTTCATGGAAATTTCAACATAACATACATATCAGTTATGAAATCAGAGCAAATTTAAGTGGCAGTCCTCAATGCCAAAAGTCTAAACAATAAATTTCCTGATCTTGATGCTCTCCTACTTTTGGAAAGCATACATGCCTGCCAGATTACTGAAACTTGGTTTAAATGTGAAAACAGCACTCCATCTATACCAGGGTTATGCACTTTACTTACCTTCTGGACCAAATGTTACTGCTGTTGAGTCTCCATATTTTTTAAGGAACATATTACCTGAAGGCAAATTTCTAGGGACACCCAAACTGAACTCATTGGACTACAGATCACTCTAGACAGGATTAATTATAAACTAATAGCTTGTTACAGAATACTTTCTTTGTCTCTGATGGCCATCTAAAATTCATCAGTATTCTAAATGAGCTCCCCGGGAACTTGCTTATTTTGGGTGAATATAGCTACTGTTCAATAAACTGGGGCACCTATACCTCCACAGCAGGATATGCCCAAGCATTCCACAATAAAATAATCAAAAATTCCGTTGCACCGTTGGTAAATAAACTTGCTAGAGGAAACAGCATTCTTGACCTGATTCATATGCATATGTGCAACTTGTGAATTATTCCTCTGGTATTATCTTCACAGTGATGTCTGACCACAAACCAGAGACCTTCTCCTTTAAACCCCCAAAACCTCCTAGAGCAAACCCCACTGAATTTAAGGACTACAAACATGACAACCTCATGTTCACTTAAAGTTCACCTCCCCTTAATACAGCAGCAAGCATCACTAATGAAGTCAGTACACAAAGCTAGCTAGCCCTACCAGAACCAAGTATCACATGAAATTCAAAACAAACCGCCCTGTTTATTCACTGCCATACATGAATAAATTGTACAACAAAAGAAAGAGACTCCTTAAATTATTTAGTATATCCAAAACGTTTCAAGAATAATCTCAACAGCATCGTCAAAAAATACTGAAGAGTGGAATCAAGTCCGCTAAATGACCTATGAACTTAGGCTAGCCTCTGCAGCCAGAGTTAATTATACATAACTGTCTAACTCTCTTAGAAAAGAAAACAAAGCAAACAAAAACTATATCGCTCTGAAGTTATTCATAATGATGTCTCCTGTTCCAGCCCAATAGACATTGCTAATATCTATGCAAATATATTTAGTGTCAGCTTCACCTGGAGACTTCTATTTAAAACCTGACATATCTTAATCTGTTACTCCCCAACTATTTTTAAAGATCATTTTCTTAAGGCGCTAAGACCAAAAATACTTACACCACAGGGACTGACGATATAACTGGTCACTTAAGTAATAGTGTTAAACATGCCCTCGCAGCATACTTTTTAAACTATTATACTTAAATTTAGATACTGCTTTTGTCCCTGATGACTGGTACGCTGCATATGGGATGGCTTTACATCTGAGCTGTGCAATCACACACCTATCAATATAACAAGCCTCATCTGAAAAAACTACGGGAAGTCTTATAACTCACCTCATAGACTGCAAAATTAATAATCTTGTTAGATGTGATCACCAACAGTCTGACTTTGTGAAGGGTAGATCATGCCTGTTTAAGCTGGTAAACTTCTTTAAAGGGGTGACTATGGCTGCAGATGGTGACCATATAGTGTACAGAGTGTATTTTGACCTGGTAAGTGCTTTCAGTGCAATTCCCCATGTTGCAATCATACGAGAGCTAAATGCCTTAAACATCAACCCACATGTGGTAAGATGGATAGCAAATTGGCTGAAAGACAGAGCCCATGCACTGTAAGTTGAAGGTGCCTCATCAGAAAATATGAAAGTGATGTGCAGTGTCCCTCAGGGTTCTGTGATGGGACCTCTCGTTTTTGGTATTACTTCTAAGATCTCCAAGCAGTGAGTCAAGACCTCTGGCTAACAAAGTTTGCAGTTGATTGCAAACTGGGGGCTATGCTTATTTGTTTTATATTTTGACTATTACGGTTTGTTTTATACATTTATTGAGCTTTGGGTGTTCTCCAGCAGAGTTTTAAGCATTGTGTATTAGTGTACCTTATTTTGTGTTTGAAAGATTTTGAATCTATACTCAATTAACCAGAAGGTCTATATTATTCCGTGTCTTTATCAGTTAAATACTGGTTACCTTTTCCATCACAAAAAGTAGTTATCATCATTCTTGGTACCATATTCCTCGCTTTGTATCATATATGTGGATAAGTATTGAGTTATTCATAAATTTATTTTTTTTTAACTTCAGTGTTTTTCCTTTTTCAAGCAAAGGATTCCTTAGGTATAGTATAAAATTGTCAAAATAATACCAATCTTTTCCAGTTATAACCTGCTTGTACTTTTGCTCTTTTATCAGCAAAATGTGAAAATGTTGCCAGTAAAGTATCAAGCACTCTCCATACTTCTAGGCTACGACTTACAATAATTAACTTTATGTGGTACATTTTCAGATCAGATTGTTTCGTAATGCTAATCTTCTATCCCATCTTGCTTTTCTACAGCTATGGTCTGCTCTACCTCATAAGTAAATTAGCTGGATTTCTACTGAACCTTGAATACATCAATTATGATTTTCAACAGATTCACTGGAAGCATCCCTAAAGCATATGCACAGCAGGGTCATTCAATAGGCAATGTGAGTCTGCTCAATCCACCCACAATTTATTTAGGACAGACTGTGTACCACCTCTGCCCTTGTGCTTTAAGTAAGTGTTAGGAGCATCCAGTCTTTTCTACATGTATTTTAGCCTGCACAGTAATTAGTCTGAAGACAAGTGCTTCAGTGTTCTAGTTTGTAAGTAATAGCCTTAAAGTCTGTAAAACTGGCATCCTGTTGGTCAGCTTTTACTCTCTACTTCCTAACAGACACTGACATTTACTCATACTGCTCTTACTCAAATTATTTATTTCTGTTATATTTTCTTCACTTCTTCAAAATTTGCTACACTCATTATTTATATATTCCTGTCTTTCTTTGGTGGAATTGCATGCCTTCAAGGAAGTCACTGTTAGTATCCCTCCTTCCTTTCTTCTTTCCCCTTGCCTGAGACAGTTATTAAACCATGTTCAGTCCTGAGCCAGTATTTGTGCACAGTCACCACTGAATCAGTGCATCAACTACCTTTTTAAGCTAGAAAAGTATGTTTTTTATTTTTCTATAGAAGTGGCCCTGCAAGCAAATGGGTATGCATGTAACAGTGACATCTGAAGTTTGAACACAGTGTACGGGTTATATTTTTATGCAAATTATAAATATTTTTGCAGCCTAAAATGAAGAACTTTGTCCACTATAAAAGATCCAGTTTCTTAAGCCACAGTAGTTCCATTGGCACTCTCTTCTTCCTTCTAACTGGGCTCCACTGATTGTTTTTAGCAGTCCACTGTCTCCCTTCCTTAAGTTTATTTTTTCTTTGCCACAAACACTTTTTTAACCACTTTCAGTTCTGAGCCAGTATTTTAATTTTCTTGAGCTGAGGTCCTGCATATTGGCATACTTTTTCTCACTGATTTGCTAATCTTGGGAGGGGGGCTTTGGACTTTGCAATTTAAAGTCTATAGAAACCTCCTTACTTTTACACAATTGTCCAAATAGTCAAGTGCAATTGTTTTTGTTGTATATAACCATTAGTTAGGATAATCTGGTATTTTACTAGCTCTCCTACTAAAACTGTGTCCAAGAACAACAAAATCAAGAGTTTCATTCAGTAGCGCAGAGGTCTTTTAAACTACATTGTTGCTTTTTACCTATCTCCCTCAACTCATACACAGATAAAAACATGGACCTCCCATTATTTCTCTCCTTTCTGTATGAAACACTTAACGTTTACAAAGACAGAAAGCAAAACTTGTCATTTTGTTTACCTTGCAAGTAACTTTAACACATCATTGTATACCATTAAAAGTGCCACTGCTTACCTCTAGGCACAAGAGTGCCACTTTTCTGAACACCATTCTATACAAAACACTAAAACAACATTGTTATCCACCACTCAGTAATACGCTAAATAAGTTAGCCACCAGAGCTCCATTGTTCTCCCTTTGCAACAACTTTGATAAAACCTGATCATTAAGGAGAACCCCCCCCCCCCATCTCTGGACTTGAATTAGTTGAAAAAATATATTTTTGAAAGTTGGGCCAGGTGCCTGGAACCAGACAGCTGAATTAATCTGTAAGCAGAAAATTGTTACGAGTTTTACATCCAAATGTTATTAAAAGGAATCATTAGGAAACATTTTAAGGATTAGAGATAAATATTCTAATAGGACTAGTATTTCATTCTATATAAAAACAATGTCTGTAAAAATAATTTCTGCACAAACCACTTCCTTCTTCTCTTATGTTATAAATATTTAAAGCAACAAAGTTATTGCTTTTTTTCTTTCATAATATGTAAATGTGAATCATTTGTTGAAACTTTCATCCATAATATGTAAATGTGAAATGTGTTGCATTTTTCATTCATAATATGTAAAAGTGAAACATTTGTTGCATTTTCATTCATAATATGTAAATGTGAAACATTTGTTGCTTTTTTTCATTCATAATATGAAAATGTGAAACATTTGTTGCATTTTTCATTCATAATATCCATATGTGAAACATTTGTAAGTAATGTTCTTATGTACATCACTTATGTTGGAAACCTCTGTGCTACTGATTGATACAAAAAAGTATGTTCATTAATTTATCTGATAATCTGCTATGCAAAGCCATTATTATTGGTATATATCTTTGTCTCAGGTTATGACTGAAAAGGGTTCAATGAAAAAATGATTCACCCAGTTAAACATATATATATATATATATATATATATATATATATATATATATATATATATATATACAGACATAAACATGTACACAAATGTCATTGTTAAAATACATATATGCCTGACTGAACAGCATTCCCATAACATCCCTTGCATCCCCCAAGTATAGATGGGCTTCAGGCACTTGCATTTTTTCCCTTCTTTGGACTTGTCTGCAAATTACACTTTTGGGCATATGCTTCTGTATATGCTACCACTGTTCAAATGGGCAGTGTAGCCTGTCTGTGTTAAATCATGCTGTTCCTCCTCAAAGAAATGTAGTGAAGAAGGTAATCCTCAGTTAGTGGACTTATAAGTGAGGCTCGTAGATTTTATAAAGGCACAATAGTAGGACAAGACAGAGGAAATAGTGAATGTGATATTCCCAGTCTTCTTACGCCTATTTTAACTGTAAAATAACCTCTTATATAGAGTAAAGAAAGAAATGAAAGCAATTCCGCATCCTTTAGCTGTGTCAAAACCTCAGCAGAAGCTGGTAATGAATCTTAACCATATTCTCATGTTAGGAGGCCACCTGGGATGGACAAAACCAGAGCAAGGGTATTAGCTGGATGTTAGTGGCAAGGTGGAATAGTTCATAGGCTCATAGGTTCATAGGTAGGTACTAGGCTATTGGACTTAGGGTCTATATAAGCCTAGCCAAAAAGGTACCTGGCTTTCACCACCCAAGAAAATTATTTTCCTGTACCCCTGTCAAGCAGAGGCACAGAAGTGATCCCCGGGGGTGAATTTCCTATTTCCCATCCAGTCATCAAGATTTTCCTTGAAGAGTGCTAATGAGGAGCTTTGTTTGATATAGATAGGTAGTTTATTCCAGAGTATGGGAAGTCTCTGCGACAGGAATCTATCCCTCCAGCATGTTCAGTTTATTGTGGTGACAAGATTTACGTCCCTAGAGCATGTAGCTCGGAGGGATTGGGATCTCTTTAAGTGGAGCATGTCCAACAGCTCTGGGTTTGACATAGCTTTGTATGTTAGGCAGAGATCGCCTCTGAGTAGACGATATGCAATGGAGTAAAGCTGGAGTTTTTTGAGATGGTCTGCATAGGGCATCTGTTTGCGGCTGGTAACCCTCTTTGTGAGGTATTTCTGCGGCATTTCCAGTTGTTGTAGATGTCTTGTGAGGTACATACCACAAGGGGCATTGTACTCTATAATGGGTCTAATGAGTGATGAATAGAGGGGAATGATGACCTCTTTTTTTCCTGGATGAGAAACCTTTTGTGATGAGGTGCACCACGTAGAAGGATTTCCTGACTACTGTGGTGATGTGATTATCAAAGGAGAGACTACTATCTGCCTGTGTCCCAAGGTTTCTTATCACACTTTTGGTGTTAAGTAGACTACCGCCTATGTGATAGTTCATGGGTTCAGAGTTTTTACCAAAGGGGATGACAGTGCACTTTTTGGCATTGAGCTTAAAGCCATGGCTTTGACACCAGGCATCTGTGTCAGTGAGGCGCTTTTGTAGGATGTCCACATCATTAGGAGTTTCAGTTATGGCTCCTAGTTTGCAGTCATCTACAAGCGTCATTATCCAAAGACCTTCTGTGTTAGCCTTTACTTCAGAGAAGTAGATACCAAACAGGAGAGGACCCAGGACTAAACCCTGTGGTACTCCACTTGTCACTGGTCTGAAGTCGGATTTGGAGTCTGCTACTTTCACAGTGTGAGTTCTGTCAGTGAGCCAGTTGGCAACCCATCTTCTGACATAGGGATTTATACTGAGTTTAGTGAGCTTATCTATAATTCCAGAGTGGGGAATGGCGTCAAAAGCCTTGGCGAGATCTAGATAGGCTGTGTGAACCACCTTACCCTCATCTACAGCTTTGCTGACTGCTTCAAAGAAGTCTATCAGGTTTAGGAGACATGATATGATCTCTGCCTTTTACAAACTGATTCTGGGTGGGGTCAAGAGTTTGGAGATTACCAATGTCTTTGTTTATAAGTTCCGTGATGATACGTTCCATGGCCTTGCAGACTAGGCTCATCAGGCTAATGGGGCGGTAGTTCCTGGGGTCTGTGGTGGCTCATCCTTTGTGAAGTGGGATAACTGTCACTGTGCACCATTCAGTGGGCACAAAGCCTGAGGTGAGGCTATGATTGAACATGGTACTTAGATGGGGTGCCAATTCATTCTGTAGTTCATGTAGAACACAGCCGGGGATGTTGTCAGGTCCCATGGATACTGTGTTCTTGGCTTTGGAGGGTGTGTTTTTACCTGTGCAGCCATGATTACAGGAAATTTGCATTCTTCTGGTATAGTGATGGGTCCTTTAGGGGGTGAGACGGGGGTAAAGTTAGAACTGCACCTATCTGTCAAGATGTTGGCAATATCAATTGTTTCTATATATTTAGTGCCATTGTGCTGTAACTCAGAAAAGATCTGAGTGCTGCCATTGAAATTTTTGACATAGCTATAGAATGCTTTGTGGTTGTCTTTAGAATCAGTGGCAATTTTGTTTTCGTAACAAGCTTTGGAGGATTTTATGAGGGATCTCAGCTTCTTATTGTGGCTGACCAGGGAGTTCCTCCAGTCATGGGATTTTACTCTTTTCTGCAATAGTTTCTTTCTTCTGTTGTAGAGTTTGTTTATGTCAGGAGACCACCAGATTGGCTTCCTTTTTTTGGAGGATAGCATCTTAGTTCTGCTAAGGATAGGATGATCCATGCACTCGTGTAAGTGCTTATAAAGTGCATTTGTGCAGGATTCAGCAGTTGTACCTCTATTGTCCATCTGCATGGGTGTCGTGAAGTTTGTTACTTCTGTCTTAAGAAGAGTGAAGTTGCCTTTGGAAAATTTATTTTATGGTGGTTTCCCTAATGGAGGGTAGGGGTGGGATGTGTATGTCTAGGGTGATTAGCTTGTGATCTGATCTGACCAACAAGGAATTGATCTCTGGTGTGGAACATTGGTCGCCCATGTTGGTAATGACCAGGTCTAGGATATTGCTGCCCCTGGTAGGGTTGTGGATAAGTTGATCCAAGCCATTGGAGTTTATGAAGTCCAGAAAACACTGAGCAAAAATGTTGGTACATGAGTAGTTGTGAGAACAACAGTAGTCACAGAAACACAGAACTTTAATGAAGCTTTCGGGCTCTCAACCCTTCATCAGCATTACACAATATACAATTTACATCATTTAAATAGAGGAACAGTTAAAATCACATGATCAACCAGCCAATGAATTTTAAAAAGTTTTTTAAAAGGGAAATGTTTAAAACATGAGAATATATGCAAATGATATGTTGTGCATAATATATTACATAAATAATATTTTATAAGTTATTTAATTGGCGTTTAACTAGTATTGGTTTTATACTAGTAGTGTTATTTAATCCTGGTGGGGTTTCAGCCTGTAGTCTTATTATCCACTCTAATTCTCTTGTTTCTACAAGGTTGTTTATGTCGCCCCCCCTCATACCCACTTGTATTGCATCTATACATCTGAATCTAAAAGTATGTGTATTGAACTCATATATATGCTTATATAGGGCATTGGTCTGTATTTGTCTGTTTATTTCAGACCTATGTTCAATTATACGGTCTTTCAACCTCCGTATAGTCTTCCCTGCATAAAATGCTTGACAATTCACACAAGTGGCAAGATAAATAATTTTCGTGGTATTGCAATTTGCATTGACATGAAAATAAAATTTCTTATGTGTTGTGGGGTGTATAAAAGTATTGTCTCCTTCAAAAATATCAGCACAACAGGTGCAGTTATAACATTTATAAGTCCCTTTGTTACTGTAACCAACACTGTGCCTTATGTCAAAATCCTTATAACACAACATGTTTTTCATAGACTGGTTATTTCTGTAAGCAAAACTAGGTTTGGATCCTACTATAACACTTAACTCTGGCATAGCCATAAGTATAGGCCAATTTTTATGTATTATGCTACTAATTTGATTAGAATAACCTGAGAAGGTCGTTGTATATCTTAATGTTGTTTCCTTCTTTTTAATAGGCATTAAATTACCATGGTTTGCATCTATATTCTCCTCTAAAAATATTGGTTTATAGCTTGTTTTCCTACCCTCAGCTATCATATCAATATTTTTCTGTATAATAATATCAGAATATCCACTTCTTAAAAATTCAGCTTTCATTATAGATGTCTCATTCAAATATACCTGTTCTTCAGTTGTTAATCTACTTATTCTGATTAGTTGTGACTTAATTATACTTTTAAACACATGTGGGGGGTGCATACTATTGCTATCTAGATATCTTATTGTGTGCACATCTTTTTATGTACCATAGTGTGTATTACTTCATCCTTTTATACACTTTCACATCTAAAAATACAATCTCATTTGATGATGAACACATTTTAAAGTTAAAGAATTTAGTAGTGTTATTGATATATGTGACAAACAAAAGAAGATCTTCTTCAGCACCATCCCATATGAAAAAACAATCATCTACAAATCTAACATAGCTTTTCACATGTATATTCAGTGCATGTTTGTTACTCAAAATATATTCCTTCTCCCATTGAAACAATACAAGATTCGCAAAAGTATTTGCAACAGATGTACCCATGGCAACTCCTGTTAGCTGTTTATATGGTATGCCATCAAAAATAAAAATATTGTTTGTTAGTACTAAGTGAAGGAGAGAACATATATTTTCCACATCTCGAGGGTGTTTGTTGGTACTAGACAATAATAACCTTCTAATGGCTTCTACTCCATAGTCAATAGGAATAACAGTGAATAGTGATTCTATGTCCAAAGTTACAAAAGCAAAGTTGGAGGAAGCAGTTGTATACCATGACTTAAGCTTCCTTAAGAAGTGTGTACTATCTTTCACTATGCTTCCACATTTAGGTAGTAATTCAGATAAAGTGATCTGTAAATATTTGGATATAGTTTCAGTTATCCAGCCCTTACCTGAGACAATAGGTCTCAGGGGGGTTCTTCTAGAGACTTGTGTATCTTTGGGATCCCGTATATTTGGGGGATCTTTGGACATGGTGTGGAGAAGTAGTTGACTATATCAATTGAGATGTCATTGCTTATCTGCATATCATAAATAGCCATGTTAACTTGTGTTATACAATTTTTTACTTCTTGAAATGTTACCTTTTTAAATGTACTAGTGTCAGATAAAAAACTGGAAAATCTATTCATATAATATGTTCTGTCCATTAGAACCACGGCCCCTCCCTTATCTGCTTGTTTTATTATTACATCATTATTTCTTTTCAGATCTTTGAGAGCTAAATATTCTTTATAGGTAAGGTTGTATTTCATCTTAGTTTTATCACATTTACAAAACAGAGATCTCAATTCTGATTCAACAATATTAATGAATGCTAAGATAACTGGAGATAATTGTGGTATGAACAGACTTGGTTTTTTACAACTACCATTACTTTCAACAGAATTCTTAAAAATTCATTTTAGCATGAGGCTTCTAGCAAAAAGTCTTAAATCTATAATGGAGTTTACCACGTCATCCATAGCAAAGGGAATGAACTTCAAACCTTTGCTTAGTATAGACAACTGTTCGTCTGGTAAAATGTTATTTGTTAGATTTAAAGTACCTTGTTTTATTGATGGCTTCCCATCTATCTGCGTGGCGTTTTGTTGCTTTTTCTGGGACTGCTGCATTTCCTTTTTGTCGCTTGGGTCTGGGGTGAATTTTCCACTACAGTTGGCGTTATACTTTCCGTATATGCCTGCTTCACCAGGACCCTTTCTGGTTGTTGCAGGCGAAACGGTAAAAAAGTGGCAATATCTGTTTGCCTTTTTTCTTTTGGTTCCCGCTGTTGCTCTGTCGTCATCGGTGTTCTTGGTGCATCCAAGGTTACATTTTCAACTGTCGTGTTGAGTAGAATCTCTACATTAGATCCTACCGGACGTTTATGAACTTCCTTCTCATTTACTTTCTCGATGTTAGCTCTTTCAGCTCCTTGTTGTTGCGCTATGTACGTAGCATTTGGCTCACGTCTTCGCTGATTGGTTAAATTCTCATTTGATGTGCCCGGCTGGGCGAAATCATCTAATCGATCAAGCATTCTCGTTTTCTCCTTAGTCGATGAGGCGAAATAAGGCTGTTGCTTATATTTAGCGGTTTTAGCTAAATATTTAAACTCAGTTTTCGGCCAAGAAAATATATGTCCATTTTGGTAATCATCAATGTCCCTTTGGAGTTTACGTTTCTTTTTTAATTCTAGTCTGTTGTCAAGTGACTGCATTCTTTCAATGAATGCTTGATAGATACCATGTGATGCATCACTTTTGAGTAATATTGAAACATCTTTGTCACATTTTTCTATTTCTTGTAACAAGGTTTTTTCAGTATCTTCAAAGAAGCTATTCATAAGCTTCATATAGCTTGCACTCAATTCTAAATTGAGCTGCTGCCACTTAACAAGAAGCTCCTCGTAGGTATTACCATACGAGGGCATTTTAAGCACACGCAGTCCTCTTGGTACTATGCCTAATTCAAGGTATGCTAGAAAACTAAGTCTCTGCCATTGCAGCTGCTTGTAACTACTAACCTTCTTTTCCAAAACATTAATTAAAGCAGTCAGATTAGTAGTGTCCTCAGTTGTTACAGTCTTTTGAGGATCATTGGTAGATGGTTGGTCTTGTAGTAGCGGGTTATTCATTTTGATAAGAAGTCTCTTGATGGACAAAGCCATTATCCAATGTTAATATAAAAGTTAGTTGTAAAAGGCTGGTTAAATCTCCTCTTAAGGTGTTACCTGTAACACTAGACAAGCGAAGATAAATTGTACTGAACACGTAGATAGAACAAAACTCTGAGAACAACAGTAGTCACAGAAACACAGAACTTTAATGAAGCTTTCGGGCTCTCAACCCTTCATCAGCATTACACAATATACAATTTACATCATTTAAATAGTTCCTCCAACCTTGCTTTTGTAACTTTGGACATAGAATCACTATTCACTGTTATTCCTATTGACTATGGAGTAGAAGCCATTAGAAGGTTATTATTGTCTAGTACCAACAAACACCCTCGAGATGTGGAAAATATATGTTCTCTCCTTCACTTAGTACTAACAAACAATATTTTTATTTTTGATGGCATACCATATAAACAGCTAACAGGAGTTGCCATGGGTACATCTGTTGCAAATACTTTTGCGAATCTTGTATTGTTTCAATGGGAGAAGGAATATATTTTGAGTAACAAACATGCACTGAATATACATGTGAAAAGCTATGTTAGATTTGTAGATGATTGTTTTTTCATATGGGATGGTGCTGAAGAAGATCTTCTTTTGTTTGTCACATATATCAATAACACTACTAAATTCTTTAACTTTAAAATGTGTTCATCATCAAATGAGATTGTATTTTTAGATGTGAAAGTGTATAAAAAGGATGAAGTAATACACACTATGGTACATAAAAAAGATGTGCACACAATAAGATATCTAGATAGCAATAGTATGCACCCCCCACATGTGTTTAAAAGTATAATTAAGTCACAACTAATCAGAATAAGTAGATTAACAACTGAAGAACAGGTATATTTGAATGAGACATCTATAATGAAAGCTGAATTTTTAAGAAGTGGATATTCTGATATTATTATACAGAAAAATATTGATATGATAGCTGAGGGTAGGAAAACAAGCTATAAACCAATATTTTTAGAGGAGAATATAGATGCAAACCATGGTAATTTAATGCCTATTAAAAAGAAGGAAACAACATTAAGATATACAACGACCTTCTTAGGTTATTCTAATCAAATTAGTAGCATAATACATAAAAATTGGCCTATACTTATGGCTATGCCAGAGTTAAGTGTTATAGTAGGATCCAAACCTAGTTTTGCTTACAGAAATAACCAGTCTATGAAAAACATGTTGTGTTATAAGGATTTTGACATAAGGCACAGTGTTGGTTACAGTAACAAAGGGACTTATAAATGTTATAACTGCACCTGTTGTGCTGATATTTTTGAAGGAGACAATACTTTTATACACCCCACAACACATAAGAAATTTTATTTTCATGTCAATGCAAATTGCAATACCACGAAAATTATTTATCTTGCCACTTGTGTGAATTGTCAAGCATTTTATGTAGGGAAGACTATACGGAGGTTGAAAGACCGTATAATTGAACATAGGTCTGAAATAAACAGACAAATACAGACCAATGCCCTATATAAGCATATATATGAGTTCAATACACATACTTTTAGATTCAGATGTATAGATGCAATACAAGTGGGTATGAGGGGGGGGCGACATAAACAACCTTGTAGAAACAAGAGAATTACAGTGGATAATAAGACTACAGGCTGAAACCCCACCAGGATTAAATAACACTACTAGTATAAAACCAATACTAGTTAAACGCCAATTAAATAACTTATAAAATATTATTTATGTAATATATTATGCACAACATATTATTTGCATATATTCTCATGTTTTAAACATTTCCCTTTTAAAAAACTTTTTAAAATTCATTGGCTGGTTGATCATGTGATTTTAACTGTTCCTCTATTTAAATGATGTAAATTGTATATTGTATAATGCTGATGAAGGGTTGAGAGCCCGAAAGCTTCATTAAAGTTCTGTGTTTCTGTGACTACTGTTGTTCTCAGAGTTTTGTTCTATCTACGTGTTCAGTACATGAGTAGTTGTCCCAGTTAATAGTGGGGTGGTTGAAATCGCCCATTATTAGGGTGTTGGGTTGTAGCCTAATATTTTCTAGTGTATCAAGAAATGAGGAGTGGGAATCCTGGGGCATGGTGGGGGATCTGTAGAAGCTTCAATTTGGATTGCGGTCTTGCCCGGAGTTAGTTGCACTTGAATAATCTCAGATGCATTATGCTGAGCAACTAGCCTGGAGGTGTGGATATCCTTAATGAATATGGACATGCCTCCACCTTTAGTGTTTTGCTCCAGGTTAGGTGGCCAAAAGGTATGGTATGAATTATAGCCTGGTAATGCAGGGGTGCTCTCTGGAGCCTTGAACCAGGTCTCTGTCACTGCACAGATGTCAGTGTTCTCCATTTTAAGGAGTGCCTCGAGTGAGTGCATTTTGAGGTTTAGACTTCTAGCATTGAGTAGCATTACCCTCAGATTTTGCTTGCTTGTACCTGGTAAGGTGGTGAATTTGTCATTTGAACCTTGCCTAAAAAAGGCACTGCCGGGGTGTCAAGAGACTTAGCCAGTATCTGTAATCTCAAGGGCGACAGGTGCAGGACATCTCTTGCAAAGCATCATGATCTGTCAATCATGTCATCCCAAGCAGACAGATACTGGATCCCCTTAGAATGACACCAGAAGCTTAGCCAATTGTTGAAGTTAATCATTTTGTCCTTGTACTGTGGCATCATTCTGGGTGTTGGCAGGATGCTACTCAGGGATAGGGTCATACCTGCCTGGTCTAAAAGATCAGAGATCTCCTCCATATCTCTTTTCATGTAGTCCAGGGAGGTACATCTCAGGTCATTCACACCAACATGGACAATGACAGAGTCATGTTTGTACTTGTTGTGGAGTGAACTGAGTGTATGCATTATGTGGTGGATCCTGGCACCCGACAGGCAGCTGACAATAACTTTCTCCTTGTTTAGCTTGGTGAGTGGAACATCACTGTGCCTGACTATAGAGTCACCTATGACTAGAGTGTTGGGTACGTTGTTATGCCTTATGGGCTGTGGTTGACTTGCACACTGAGTTTGTGGGTTATGTGTCATTTGCTTTATGTTGGGGGGTGGAGGTTGCTTGCATTTCTGCTTTGGAGGTCTCTGTTGCTTGGGCAGATTTTTATTGAGATCCTCCACAAATGTAGGTGTGTCTTTTGTGTTTCTATGTGTGTGCTTTGGTGGTGTACGTTTTGAGGGACTATGTGATGAGTATGGTGTGGTGCAATTGTTTTCCTTCTCCTCTTGACTGTCTAGTCCAGTCTTGGGGGAAGAGAGTTTTTCTTCCAGTTTGGCTATATAAGTGCATCTCTCACAGGTTGTAGTGTTGGATGGTAGGAGGAGAGGGTTGTCTGTGTACATGAGGCAATTGCTGCATTGCTCCAAGACGCCCAGATTCATCTGGTGGACAGGAGAAAACACCGGGAGCTGACCCTTAGACATGCCTGGATAAGTGCTTATTTACAGGTGAGGAAAGCTGAGTGCTGTAGTAATTCTTAGCTTATTTAGTGCTTACAGTGTGTTCTGAACAAGTGCCAAACTCAAAGAAACAGATTTGAGTACTAAAACTAAAAAAACTGGCTATTCTAAGAGATAATTTGAAGAACAGACTTTATGGCGCAAGGAATACTTTAACCCTAGCTAAGCGGCGATACATAAAGTGTATTTTTTTTAATATAACAGTAACAAATGAGCAAACTGATTTAAACAAATTAACCAATTAACCAATAAAAAGCTAAAAACTGAGCCCCGTTCTAGCAGTCTTCGATCAGACAAGTTCTAACTTCACACTCCTGCCACTAGGGAGCAGGGGAACCTTCTCCAAAAAAGATGGCCTGGATTAGTGCTCAAGTTGTACAAACAAAGCTAGATTCCGCAGGTCTGAATCTAGTCTATGCTACAGCAAACAAGGTGTACCAATTTCAGAAAGAAACAGTTCAAATAAGCAGGCAAAATAAGCCTTTAACCAGAAACTCCCAGCTCAGAAGGGCAGAATCTACCCTCTTCTCCCACAAGAGTGCAGACCACACCTTCTTAATGTAAAATAACTGACTCGAAACCCAAGTGCTTAAACCAGAACTAATATGCTTTTAGAATAACTGACAGTAAGCCTTCAATTAGCAACTCCCAACTTAGAAGGATGTAAGCTACCTGTCCTGCCACAACAGTGCAAACTGTCCAAAATGTTAGAAAACTGCACCCAATCTGTAATATACAAGTGCTTTGATCCCTATGTCTATCATAAAAGTACCATTCAAACTTATGGCAATGAATATTGTGGGGCTATTACCTGGAAAAGTGATGGAGCTATGCAAGACACCTTTTCAGTGGACACCCAATAGGTATCAGTACATACTAGATATAATGCATGGTGCTACCAAATTTTCAGATATAGTGCTACTATGCAAAGCTATGTCAGGGAACAGTTAATGGTAGTCTGCAGAATGGTTATCTTAAGGAGACACAGTCAAACAGTAACCATTACAATGTGTAGTTTATTAGACTGAATCCTAAAATTGAAAGTTGTTGTAAAATGATGATGATAAAGCAAAATTGCTGCCTGTTCAACAAAAGATTGACATTCTTCTAGGATCCCAATTATTCCAACTGGTAGTCAACCAGACTTTCTCTTCCTTACCAGCTAAATTAATTAAAGAACCTTAATCTTACAGCCTCTGAAACCAGAAACACTCTGCACCACACTGCAACCTCATAAACCTATGTTCTATTGTACAAATCACTACTTGTCTACACTAGGTCCAAAACATGAGGATGGTATTCTCCTACAAATATGATACACCATCTTACTCTAAGTTTAGGACTGAACTGAAGGCCCACCTCCTCTTATCAGGCAAATGTTATTGCAGCTCATCCAGCCAAACTAGAGGCCCTCCACCTCTCATCAGCCTGATGTTAATTAGAAACCCTTCACCTCTCATCACCCTGATGTTAACTAGAGGCCCTCCATCTCTCATCAGCCTGATGTTAATTAGAAACCCTTCACCTCTCATCACCCTGATGTTAACTACAGGCCCTCCATCTCTCATCAGCCTGATGTTAACTAGAGGTCCTCCACCTCTCATCAGCCTGATGCTAACTAGAGGCCCTCCACCTCTCATCAGCCTGATGTTAACTAGAAGCCCTTCACCTCTCATCACCCTGATGTTAACTAGAGGCCCTCCATCTCTCATCAGCCTGATGTTAACTAGAGGTCCTCCACCTCTCATCACCTTGATGTTAACTAGAGGTCCTCCACCTCTCATCAGCCTGATGTTAACTAGAGGCTCTCCACCTCTCACCAGCCTGATGTTAATTAGAAACCCTTCACCTCTCATCACCCTGATGTTAACTAGAGGCCCTCCATCTCTCATCAGCCTGATGTTAACTAGAGGTCCTCCACCTCTCATCAGCCTGATGCTAACTAGAGGCTCTCCACCTCTCATCAGCCTGATGTTAACTAGAAGCCCTCCACCTCTCATCACCCTGATGTTAACTAGAGGCCCTCCATCTCTCATCAGCCTGATGTTAACTAGAGGCCCTCCACCTCTCATCAGCCTGATGTTAATTAGAAACCCTTCACCTCTCATCACCTTGATGTTAACTAGAGGTCCTCCACCTCTCATCATCCTGATGTTAACTAGAGGCCCTCCACCTCTCATCAGCCTGATGTTAATTAGAAACCCTTCACCTCTCATCACCCTGATGTTAACTAGAGGCCCTCCATCTCTCATCAGCCTGATGTTAACTAGAGGTCCTCCACCTCTCATCAGCCTGATGCTAACTAGAGGTCCTCCACCTCTCATCAGCCTGATGTTAATTAGAAACCCTTCACCTCTCATCACCCTGATGTTAACTAGAGGCCCTCCATCTCTCATCAGCCTGATGTTAACTAGAGGCCCTCCACCTCTCATCAGCCTGATGTTAATTAGAAACCCTTCACCTCTCATCACCCTGATGTTAACTAGAGGCCCTCCATCTCTCATCACCTTGATGTTAACTAGAGGTCCTCCACCTCTCATCAGCCTGATATTACTGCCTCTCATCCAACCAAAACCACTTTTGCCTAGACTGTGAATGTCTGTCTCAGTCGTTGTATCCTTAACACTAAATGATCTTTTGTCACCATAATACTAAGTAGTTTATTGTCAGCTTAATTCTAATGTCTGTTTTGTCACTTTTGTATAGTTGAGTTAGTTGCTTTGCCTATCAAAGTACAGTAGTCGATAGACCAGTGATGGCGAACCTTTTAGGCTCGGTGTGTCAAAAAATCGGAAAATGCCTAACTTGACTCTTCTTGTTGTCACCCCCCCCCCCCAACAAAAGAGAAATTATTCTTTACATAGTCAGTTAATTTAAATAAATTCAGACCAATCACATGTGGTGCTATGTATTATAAAAATAAAAGAAAGGTCAGTGACTTACAATAGAAAAAATGATATGCACACTGACAATTGGGCTTAGAATAGTGCACTAAAAGATTACCCTATTTTTAACAGTAATTTTGAATTGAACTGAAAAAATATATGGGACACATTGCATTTGATTTGACATCAATTAATGACTTTATTGTCGCTGAGTTTTAAAAGATAAGTCTGAAATTGAAAGTAGGTACTTTGTGCACTTCAAGACCAAGCAAGCAGCACTAACTTCATCTGTCAGTCGATTTCTTTTGCCCATTTTAATTTGTTTAATAATAATGAATAAGGTCAAGAAAAAGTATGTAGATGAAAAAATTGTGAGTAAAGCCTTTGCTAGATTTTTAAGGGTGCTAAAAGTTTTCAACATTCGGTTCCAAGCATTCAGAATTTCTTATTTGTAGTGGCACTTTTCATTCTGCAGGTGACTTCTTTCCAGATCCTCAGGTTTAGATCTCAGGTTGACAAACACTTGTGTCCAGATGTTAGCCTGGAAGTCTGCTAACTGCAGCTCTAATCCTTCAATTTTTAGCTATTGGAAATCATTTACTTCCATAGTACTGTAGACTACTACATTTGGATACATAATTATTTTAATTGTCTCTTCTAAACTTCTGAATTGTTTAAATCTTCCAGCAAACTGATCAATTACTGGGTTTAAAATGTGCTGGTACTTTATATGCAAGGGCTCTATTTTATTATTTATTTTATTTTATTTTACATTTGATAACCGGAGGAGTCTGACTGACCCGAAAATGCCCTTTTTCAGCAGAGGCCCGAGGAGAAAAGGTCCACATAGAAAAATTACAGGTACATTTAGATATTTAGACATGATCAGTATACGCACAAATTACAACAGACATGTTTTTACAGTGGTATGCAGCACATCAACAGTTAGAGTGGAGAGAACAAACAAGAAAATATTAATTTAAAAATAAAGGTAATTAGATTTGTGGTGTACAGCTGAAATTTGGAATATAGGTAGAATACATACATAGTACACAGGTACAGTACATACATTGTACACAGGTACAGTACATACATAGTACACAGGTACAGTACATACATTGTGCATTTCATTTTGCACATTTAACTTGACCTCCTTGAAATATATTTTAGTCAAGGGAAATACTTATACGTTTAGTCCCCACATCTCATTTAAAATTTTGATGTTTAGCTTCAAAGGCTTTTATGTATACAAACATAATGTCAATATTTTTGCCAAAACCTTATAACTTTAAGTTTAGTTCATTCATATGAACTGAGAGGTCTGTGAAAAACATCAGTGTGCCGACCCATGTACAGTCGCTGAGCTAAGGAAACTGTTGCAAATTTTTATTCCAAACATATAACTTAATTTCTTCATAGCACTCCAGAAATCTTTCAATGATTTTTCCTCAGCCCAAGCACCTCAAGTTGTTGTGCAGCAGTAGTCCACTATAAGTTGATTTAACTTCCTGCAATAGTGCAGAAAATTCTCGCTTGTGAAGGGGTCAAACAGCTATTAAATTCACTATCTTTGTTACAACTGTCATTACATCATGTAGTTCTTGAATTCTGCTTTGGCACACAACACCTCCTGGTGGATAATCTAATGCAATGCAATTGCACAAGTGGATGTCCAATAGCTTCCATAAACAGTTTCACAAACCCAACCTTTCTTCCCACCATATTCAGTGCCCCATCTGTCATGACAGACACAACATTAGACATATCAATGCTTAGGTCACACAATATTTTTAGAACAAAGTTGCATATTTCATTCCCTGATGTACTTATTGCCATTGTTTCTAGCATTACCAGCTCTTCTCTCATTGTCTGACCATTGGAAAAATCTAGAATGATGGTCAACCGAGCCGATGAGGTGACATCAGTAGTTTTGTGAAAAAAAAATGAAATATATTTACAATTATTTAGGTCTCTTTTTAATTGTTGTACACCAGAGATCATTGTCATCACTCTGTCTTTATTGGTATTTCTGCTGATTGGTAAATCAGAAATACACTTAATAATAGCATTTTTATTTTGCATATCTTGAAACAAAAAAGGTGCAGATTTTAGAAGAGTTTCTTTAATAAATTCTCCATCACTGAAGGCCTTTCATTGCTGAACTATGGTATAAGCAATGCCAAAACTTGCTGATGTTAAATTCGTAGGGCCTCTTAAAAATTTAAGGAAGTTATTTGATTGACATTCAGTAAGACGTGGCTCGGTTCGATTCTCAGCTAGTGCATCTTCTGCATGGAGACATGCGTGAATGGGTGTACCTTCATTGAAGGTTGTGCATCAGGACTGGCAACTCGGCACATAAAAATCAACTGCCAGTCATTAGCGGACTGTTCCGCTGTGGCGACCCCTAATCGGGAAAAGCCCAAAGACACATACATATTTGATTGACACTCATTGTGGTGTAGCTGCTGAGAAATTTATTCCTTTCTTTTCCTCCTCAGGTTTTTCCAAAGCCAGTGATGACTTGTTTCAAAATGTCTGTTTTACAGTCCATGTTCTGCTTACTACTGTTTTATGACACAACAGACAGAATGATTTATCCTTTCTATCAATAACACCATACTTCTCAGTCCATGCATATTGAAAGCATTGACCACTTCCTTCATCATTCAATGAAGATTTTTTAATTTGAGATTCTCCATAACAGGGCTAGAACATTAAAGAAATAAAAATGTATAACTTCTATAATTTTCTAAGAGTTCTCACAATTTCAAAGTTCATTTCTTCTGATGTTTCACCATTCATGACATCTTCAGAGGAATTACAAGCACTACGATTCTTATATGTGTATGGTATCACATTTACATTCAATAGATGGTACAATTTTTTATTTTAATTTCATAAAGTTCTTGGCCATAAATTATACAGGCCAAGGTCTGTTCTTTTTGGTATAACTTTAATGTGGGAGGATGAATGTTAAAAGAACGTTTTTCCTCCAAAAGTGTATTGCCAAATAACTCAGTTTGGTCATTTAGGGAGGGTTTTGTTTTTTTATGCAAACTGCTTCATACATTTGCAACCAGACCCCATCAGAATGCAAATTATTACACACATCCAGTAAAATGGCTACTGTCCCCCTGCACTCCCTGCTATATACAATTTTAAGTTCCACTGCCTTGTAGTCTTTCTGTGTTGGGGGTGCAAAGCCCCCAATGGACATTAAACTCACTAGATTTTTAATCTCTCTTCCTGTTAAAAACAACTTCTTTATCACAAACATTAATTTCATGAAAAATAAGAGGCATGAAATTATAATGATATCTGGCATCGTCACACTGGGACAAGACTTGCTAGTGTGCATTCTTGTGTGTCCTAATACGAACAATCACCAAACATATGCCCATTTGAATGCAGACAGGAAATCCATGTGAAGCAGCCACCATTTCCAAGCTGATTTTCACTTTTCTCTTTCTCGTACTGACAAATGCATCACTTAACTCAAATAAATTATAAAAAATAAAATAAATGCATAAATCATCATTATCTGGAGTATGGAATAAAATGAACTATTACCACCACTACTAGAATCAACAAACCTAACAACAAAGAGACCATCCTAGACTGGATTCTAGTCAATAAACAAAGAGAAAATTATCAAGTAGGAACCCTGCCAGATGATATCAGCGACCATTTGCCCATGTATATCATCAGGCATAAAAACGACATAAACAAACCTCCCAAGTTTATTACTGCCAGAACCAAAAAACATTTTAATCCTGACTTATTTCAAATGGAACTAAATGCCTGCAACTGGAACCCCCTAAAAATCCTCCCACTAGACGAAGCTGTCAGCTACTTTAACCACAAATTCTTAACAATACTAGATACCCATGCACCCAAAAGATCTATCAGGATAAAGTTCAAATCTGCTCCCTGGCTCTCAAAAGACACAAAACAAAAAATACTTATAAGAAACAAATCCTGGGCTAAATGGAGAGCAACTAGAGATGTCTCAGAACACCTGAACTTTAGACAACTATGTAATACTACTAAAAAAGCCATACTCTCTGACAAACAAGCCTATTACAGTAAACTTCAACGCTCTCACACTAAGAATCCACAAAAATTTTGGACTGCCATTAATAACCTTCTTCAGCCCGGCCATTCTAGTACCCCTCCACCCCTAGAGTCAGATAACAAAAACAATCTAGAAATTGCCAATGCCTTCAATACCTACTTTACAGAGACCATTCAAACCCTGGCCACACAGCTAACTTCTACAAACACTAACCTACCTAATTCCCAACATGACAATCTTCCTACTTTCAAGATAAAACCCATCTCAATCTCCTTTATCCAGAAACTAATTCACAAGCTAAAACCCTGTACACCCTCTGATGACAACCTTCCAGCTGAATACCTTCAACTTGCATCCAGAGCAATTGCTCATCCTGTAGCTATTCTCATTAACCGTACCATTTCTGAAAGCACTATCCCCAATCTTTGGAAAATCTCACACATCATTCCCTTACATAAAGGAGGCAACTCTAATGAGTACTCCAACTATAGGCCCATAGCACTACTCTCACCCTTAGCTAAGATCATGGAGAAATGTATCCATCATCAGCTAATAGACTACCTTACTAAAAATAACATCCTGGCCAGCTGCCAACATGGCTTTAGACCCTTTCACAGCACCACCACTGCCCTTCTATCTTTCACCAATACTATTAACACCAACCGGAACAATAACTACCTCTCATCTGCACTCTTCATTGACCTGTCAAAAGCCTTTGATATGGTCAATCACTCCCTACTTATAAATACCCTACAATCCCTCACTCTGGATTCTAATTCTATCCTTTGGTTCAAGTCTTACCTCAGCAACCGAAAATAAGCTGTTTTGTGGCAAAATCACTTGTCTTCATATCTCCCTGTTTTACTAGGAGTTCCTCAAGGCTCTATTTTAGGACCCCTTCTCTTCTCTCTGTTCATAAATGATCTTCATGTAGCTATTCCTCAATCCACCTGCATACAGTATGCTGATGATTCTACTATCATCTGTTCTGCAAAGTCTCTTCCTGAGCTGAAATCTCTAAGCCAAACTGTCTTCTCCATAGTAGAAACATGGTTCCAAAACCGGTGCTTACTCTTGAATGCCAAAAAAACCAAATTACTTCTGATTACTCCTAACAACAAGACCCCTCCCATACAATTCTCCATCCTAGCTAGTAATGGAACCCTTATATCACCTGATCTGACCTGTAAGTTATTAGGAGTTACAATAGACAATAAACTCACTTTTGACAATCATATTAATAACGCCATTAAGTCCGTTAACAGAAAATTAGGCTCCTTATATAGGATAAGACCCTTCCTCACCCCAAAAGCAAGAACTACCGTTGCCCACTCTCATTTACTCTCTACCCTCCTCTATGCTTCTCCCATTTATACCAATTTAAAGCAAAACAATCTCAACAAACTTACCAAAGCCTACAACAGTATTGCAAGGTTTGTAACTGATAAGCCCTACAGAACCCATCACTGCATTAACCTACATCAGCTAGACTGGCTTGAACTGCAAAATGCGCTGCTACTCTCTCAACTAACAACTGCTCACAAAATCTTCTACCTTCCTAACAACACACCTACACTAAACAATCTTATAACACCCTATAATAATCTCCATTCCCTACACTCCTCTAATAAACTCCTAGCTTATATACCCAAATCTAACAACTTAGCTGGTGACTCCTTGTTCTCTACCACCAGAGGTAAGCAATGGAACATGCTGCCACCCAACCTAACCTCTATTTCCTCTTTTCCCCTCTTCAAAATTAATCTTAAAAATCACCTAAAACTTCAATGGTTATGCCCTTGCTGTAACCCTGACTAATATTCTACTATTAGCCTGTAACCTATCTTCTCTCTCTTCCTTTACATTACTACTCTGCCAACAAATGTTATGTAAATGTTATCTTCCACATTTTTAACCCGATGGTTTACTTTAAAATGTTACGTTAATTCCTTCCTAATGTATGTGGCATTGCCTCTTATTGCTTTTTTTTTCTATATTATTATTAAGTATGTGGAGCTTTTCTCCCCGGGCCTCTACTGAAAATAGAAATATCTCCAGCTAGACTAGCCCGGTCAACAAATGTAAAATAAAAAATAAATAAAATAAATAAAATGAACGTGATATGATATACCTTTTCTGAAGGAAAATAAGTCTATAAATCTAATTATTGTCGTTATTAAGCATAAAAAGTCACCAGTTTTAGGAGAGATTAAGCGGGACAGTTGAGAGGAATGTAAAATAGCACACACTTAGAAATGCAGACTACTTGCCCTTTGTAGAACTGCAACCACAAAGAAAAAACAATGTCGGCATGGCCGTTTGCAGACTCTCAGGACAGTATACCAATATAGTCTTTAAGGTTAATAACTTCCTTACCTCTGCAGCAGTGTTGTTGAACTGACTCCTGGCACAGAATGTTTCAATATACTTCATACAAGCAATGAATGCAAAAGCGGATTAAACACAAACGCTGATAATGTGCTCATTTGGATAATGCATTTGCAAATAATATCATGATTACACCTTGAAAATGAGTTTCCGGTGTAGTGGTTAGAAGTCAAGTGAACTGGGGAGTTGCCGTGATGACAGATGATGTGCTGATATGGATGGTGAGAATCCATGTTAAGCTCTGGCTGGTGCAGTGTCTCAGATTTCTTATATTTTTGTTTGTTCAGTTTCTTTGGCAACTCGGGTGTTGGTGAACGATGGCATGTCACCCAAAACATCATGGGTGTCCCTTTTGACACTTGTGTCATAGGTTCACCATCACTGCTGTAACAGTAACAGTGTTTACATTTTTGTATTCTGTAAAGTCTCTTGAAATGCTTCTGTTTTATGGAATGTCAATTACTATTATACTAAATTGTTTTGGAACTTTTCTGCTTGGGCCTCTGCTGAATAGGTGTCTTGCATAGCCCAGTAATACTTTCCAGGTTAACAGATATAAATATATAAAGGAAAATAAGTAAATACCCTTATTACCCAACCTGAACTACATTACTTTCTACTAGTAACGTGCTTACTGTCCGTCATGCAGCATATTCTGTTGCATCGATCTATACTTCTTACTCATGTAATCTTTTGCTTAACGTGATGTCTTCAAATACTCACAAACCCTGTCTACGATCATTCCCTCCACTTAACGCTCCTATAACTCCCACTTAACCAACAGACAGCTGTAATTATTATACAGATACCTTGTTTTCTAAATGAAATCTGTCTTGATTTATTGCAAATAATGTATATTAAAATCATGTATATTCTTTTAATTTTATTAGCTGATAATGTCATACAAATAACGTTTTTTTTCCCATTATACTCTTATCTTGTTATCTTATTATAGGCTGTGATTGAAACTAGTCATTTGTGATCAATGCAGTACTCTTGTAAACACATATTAAATTAATGCTTAACTAAACAG
>NC_056744.1:1206797180-1206832180 GCF_019279795.1 Protopterus annectens | reverse complement strand
CCTTCACTCACTAGCTGAATCACATATAATGATATACTCCTCTTTACTACCCCTCTTGTTCACACCCTCTTGTTCACACCATACCTCCTTACCTTGTATGAAAACCAGTTTCTTACGGGATTTCAGGTCCCAAAAGGCCATACTATCACCCCAGCTGTAAACCCTTCCACCTTCAACCATACTTACAGTACCAGATCCTATCCAACATCTTGTTCAGTCTATCAACATCTCAACCCCAGGCACATTAGCTCTAGATCCAAACACTACCACAAACTAATAAACAAATTCCTGAAGTTCATCACCAAGTATAGACTCAACCTAATACTTGGTGGTGATATTCACCCCAACCCTGGCCCACTCACTTCAGATACACATACCCCTCTACTTGTAATCTAAGCTACAAACCTACAATTTATAGGCCAACTAACTCTCTCCTAGTCTGTCATCTCAATATTAGAAGCATTAATAACAAGGTACATGAATTGCATGCACTTCTGGATGTCCACTCCCCTGAGATTCTCTGTTTATCTGAAACCTGGTTAAAACCTAACACTAAAGACAATGAAGTGTTACCACCTGGGTACAACATACACAGGCTGGATCGTGCTTCGAGGAAGGGGGGTGGGGTAGCTGTACTCTATAAATCTGAGTTGAATGTCACCATAGATATAATACAACCTCCTCAGATTAATAACTCTGAGATTCTTGCCACCAAATTGCAACTTAATAAAAATAAATGCATTAATATCATCTGTATGTACATTCCCCAAGGTAACAATATATCTACATTTGAAGATATCCTGCACTGGTTATCATGTCACTACCCCAAGAAACCCTACTACTTGGAGACTTTAACATAGACTGGGACACCTGTTCCTTAGAATCCCCAACCACCCATATTAACCTGCATGCATTTACACAAATCATATCCACCCCTACCAGGATAGGTAAACCCAACCAAAAAGAAAGTATACTTGACTGTGTACTCATAAACAGTCACCCCCAACTGTACACCTCTGGTACCCTCCTTAATGGCCTAAGCGATCACCTTCTCACATATGTAATTAAGCACAAAACCATTAATTCCCAGCAACCCTTACTCAGAAAGGTTAGAAACAATAAAAACGTTGACCCTGCCAAATTCCAACAAGAACTAAACTCATGTAATTGGTCTATTCTAAAACACCTCCCCTTAGAGGAAGCAGTAGCATACTTTAACAACAAATTCATTGAGATCCTTGATTTGCATGCACCTGTTCGTTCAAAGAGAACCAAGGCAAAAACTGCACCATGGCTTTCTATAGAGTCTAAACTCAAAATTACCCTTAGAAACAAAGCATGGGCTTTATGGCGTTCTTCTAAAGACCCTCAAGATCACATTAAATACAGGCAATCCAGGAACGAAACCAAAAAATCTATTTTACAAGACAAAAAACAATACTACTGTAATTTACAGACAGTAAATCAAAATAACCCTCAGAAGTTTTGGGCAGGTTTAAATAATCTACTACATCCTGGACAAACTTCAACCCCAATCCCTGCTGCTACTATTGATAAAACCCTGAAGATGTTTCTGATAGTTTTAACCGATTCTTTACTGAGACAATTCAAGCCCTAGCTAGCCAACTACCTCCTAGCTCCCTGGTCCTGAAAGTAGCACCCTAGAAACCTACTTGCGTTCAGCTTCCAACCAGTCGCCACTTCACTTATCCGTACCTTGATCAAAAGTTAAAACCCACTACACTTTCTGCTGATCAACTCCCTGCCGAGTACCTACAAAAATCAGCTGATGCTATTGCTTACCCGTCTCAATACTAATCAATCGAACCATAGTAGAAGCTAAAATTCCCACCATCTGGAAAATATCCTATGTAATCCCACTTCACAAAGGAGGCAGCTCTACTGAATTCTCCAATTATAGGCCAATAGCTATACTCTCTCCACTTGCAAAGATTATGGAAAAATGTATTCATAGACAATTCATGCACCACCTAATCCAAAATCGCCTTATGGCAGACACTCAGCATGGCTTCCATCCTCATCACAGCACTACTTCAGCCCTCCTAGCCTTTACTAACACCATAAACCATAATCGCAACAATAATTATATATCCTCAGCCCTCTTTTTGGATCTTTCTAAGGCATTCGATATGGTTGATCACCAAGTTTTCATCCACACCCTGCAACCATTCTGTCTAGATACTGGAGCCCTCCAATGGTTTCAATCCTACCTGAATGGTCAACAGCAGGCTGTCCTCTGGCAGAACAAACTCTCTAACCTTCTACCTAACACCCTCGGAGTACCACAAGGCTCTATACTAGGGCCCTTGCTGTTCTCCATCTTCATTAACGACCTTTATACTGTCATCCCAAAAGTCAGCTGTATCCAATATGCTGATGACTCTACTCTGATTTGCTCAGCCACATCTCCAGTAGAGTTATGGTCAGCTACCCAGACCACCTTTAATACAATAGAAAACTGGCTTTCTGAACATCGTCTGATCCTAAATCCCAAAAAAACTAAAATGCTGTTATTTTCACCAACACGTAGGTCTACCACTTTCACCTTTACCATAAAATCAAATGATGGCACAATAATCTCCCCTGACCCATCTGCAAAACTATTAGGTGTTATCATAGACAATAATCTCAAATTTTACGTGCATGTTAACCAAACTATCAAAACCATCAATAAAAAACTAGGGTCACTTTACAGAATAAAAGCCTTCCTAACCCCACCAGCTAAAATTGCCACAGCTCGCTCTCACCTTCTTTCAACCCTTCTGTATGCATCCCCTCTACTCTCGAATTTGAACAAGACTGTCCTTAACAAACTCTCAATTTGCTACAACCACATTGCCAGGTTTGCCACTGGGTTGCCTTTTAGGACACATTATTGCATCAATCTAAATCAGCTTGGTTGGCTTGAACTACCTAGCCTAATCCAGTATAACCAACTGATTATGGCCTATAAAATCCTCTATAATCCGGACAATACTCCTGCACTTAAAAATATTATCACCCCCTATAACAATCCTAGACCGCTTCGATCCTCTAACAAACTACTAATTCAGACTAGCAAAATTAATAACACAGCCGGTGATTCTCTCTTTGCAAACTCTGTAAGTAGATCCTGGAACTCACTTCCAGCTGATATTACCTTACTTTCCACCTTAGGTCAATTTAAAACTAGACTCAAACAACATCTGTCACTTAACTGGCTATGTCAGTGTATCAAGCCTGGCTAACTTTCTTAGAATGTGTAAATATCTGTTAACCAGTTTACTGTGTAATTTAATTTAATCCTGACTTGTGCTCAGGACTAACTTTAACCTGTGGAACTTGTTTAACTTGCTTACTTATGTAATCTCTGTAAATAATCTGTTTGTAATATGTAATGCTGGTATTATGTAATGCTGTATCTGCTTACCCTTGGAGCTTTTCTCCCCGGGCCTCCGCTGAAAATGGACATGCATCCAGTCGGACTATCCCGGTCAACAAATGTAAAATAAAAATAAAATATATATATATATATATATATATATATATATATATATATATATATATATATTTAAAAAATCACAAAATCCAGCACTTGCAAATAAATCAAACCTTGTTGTATATATTCCCGGAAGAAGGGAACCAAAAACACTTAAATAAGTGTATTAAAGCTTTAATCCAGTAGAACAAACATTCAGGCAGCTTACATAGCGGCCATTCGGCTACTACAACACAGACCGGTGGCAAAATTATTTAAGTGTTTTTGGATCCCTTCTTCCTGGAATATATACAACAAGGTTTGATTTATTTGGGAGTGCTGAATTTTGTGATTTCTTGAACTTTGTGTGTATTCCGAGCACTGCATTTGTTTTGGCGTGCACTTTCTGTTCTTGGGTTGCTATCTCTCTCTCTCTCTCTCTCTATATATATATATATATATATGTATAATACATAATATTTTTAGACAACATCTCAAATGGTCCTAATGAAAATAAAGCATTTGTTCTTTTTTACATATTTAATTTAATTTTTTTTTATACTTTCTTTATGCTCCTGACTTGTTTAGATTTATGCTGTGTGATTTTGATATCTATTTATTTTATGTAAAAATGCAGACCCCTTTTATTCTTCCCATTTACTTTACTGAACATTTCATACAGTAGGATTGTGAAGTAATCTCCATAGATTACATTACGAGCAACCTGGAGGTGGTATATGAAATTCCAAAAGTGTGATTCAAAGAAGGAATTATAGTTTGAACAGTTATATCATGAGTAACACAACCACAGCACACTGATGGTCTGTTCAGCAGTGTAAGAGAATTAATTTATGCCTATACACTTGCCGTATCTTATTCAATGTTTAACACAATGTTAGGATGTTTATAAAATGGATGTTAAGTGAGACATGAAAGAAAAAAATTTTGTGTACGTAACCTTACAGAGTGAACGCATAAACTGCTCAGTGCAATCCACAGCTTGGATAAAGGTAATATGACAAAAAGAAATGATGAAGCTATTTGACTGCAGGGTTAGTAAGACTTTATCATATGAATTTTATCCAACATAGTCCAAGAAGTCTTATTAAGTGTACATTGTAGATGTATGCAACTATTTTTTTAACTATTTCAGTACTCATAGGAGGTCACCTATCTAATGATCAGTACACATCCTACCTAGTTCCTTTACTAATTCTGACGTGTATGATTCTTGGCATACTCACAGCTAACGACAAGTGCTTAATATGAGGAGACTTGTATTGTAAAAAAGCAGTAAATGGTGCAGCAGGGGAATATCATACCTAACAAGTTAATCAGGACTGAATAGGTTAATATGTACTGTTGTATACTACAGTACATGATTCAGAGATTAAAGCTAATGAGGGAGTACCCGACATTCTATACTATGGTACATGATTTGGAAATTACAGCTAATGGGGAAGTACCTGCTTTTCTGTACTGCAGTATATGATCCAGAATTAAAGCTGAAGTTGCAGTACCTGCTGTTCTGTACTACAACTGCAGTACATAATTCAGAAATTAAAGCTAACAGGAAAGTTCCTGCTGTTCTTTTCAATACAGTATATGATTCAGACATTTGAGATAATAGGGAAGCGCCTGCTGCTGTACACTGCAGTACATGAGTCAGACATTATAGCTAATAGGGAAATACCTGCTGTCCTATATTACAGTACATGATTCAGCAATTTGTCATTTTAATGAGCAACCACACTAAGGAAAAAAAAACCCAAGAAAAATCAGATCTCTGTCATAGTAATGCCTCTGTATCACTTTAAGTGGTTGGTACTTTTCCTAATTTGTTATACTCCAAAATAAGCTGATGGCAGCTGACAAGGTTTAATTTTTTTAGTCAGTATGTCTTAACTCACAGTGTATTCTGTGTCAACCTGACATTACATTAGACAGGAAAAAACATCAGGGGTCATGTGGCCCTATCTCTTCATTCATTTATGGAAGAACTTTTGACATATCTTGCTTTCCTTGAGTGCTGCGGCCAGGATAATCAGCTTATATTTTTTAAGGACTCCCATTGATTTTTGATAGGGATTAACTTCTAAAGAGAATTATAGAGTACATTGAATTAACTTTGAAAGAGTGTTGAATTTAGATGCTTTTAGTCAAGTCTAAAATTGTAGTTTCAGGCCACGTCCTCTGGCATAAGTGTGAAAATGTCAATCTAAGACAGATAACAGTTAAAAAGACAAACTTTGCAGATTGTGCATATATCTACGAGGTTATATTGACCCTGTAGTTATATTATTTTTAAGTGAAGCAAGACACATAATTATATTATTTTTTTTAAAATGGCTTTCATATAACCATCCCTCCACTTTTCATTGTCATGCCTCATCCAAAGAATGCTTTATGATGTAACATGGCAAATACAAGAAAGCCACAGCATGAGATTAAAAGAAATCCAAAATGATGTGCAGAGTAACTGCAGAAACAGAAATATCCAGTAAAAATAAGAATAACCTAATGCTTACATCACTTTTTATTTGTATGAGACATTTTGAAGTTGCATTAGAGGGGAGGAAAAGAGCTGTCTTGTGATACAAAGCTTACATTTGGGTAGTGGCATCCTTTAAGAAAATAATTTATGATGCATTGTGTATAATTCTCAACAATCATCTGCCTGAATAATGTGGAAGCATAGAATTTATGATGCATTGTGTATAATTCTCAACAATCATCTGCCTGAATAATGTAGAAGCAGCTACTTTGTATTGCTACATTTGTTTTGCTCAGTATGACATATTTTGAAATACACATTTCAACTCATTGATCTAGGAAAAGGTCACTTTTGGGAAAATGGTCCTGTATGCAGTTTGACAGATGAATTAAACCATGGAATCATTGATTTGGTGAGCCTACAAAATCATACTTTCTGATAAAGACAGCTGTGTTGTGGGTATTAAATATCCTCAGTGTTTCTTAGAGCCACATCTGTTACCAAGTCGTGTTGACCACAGAGCTGTATGAAATAGATAGGGTGGGTGTCTGTGAGGAGGTCCTTGCCCAAAAGGGCTGCTTGATAGAATCTGATTTCTGGTTGCACTTCTGTTTTGCAGTACTTTAGTACTTTTTGAAGTCATGTTTTTTTAATTGTTTAGTTTTAATGAAACAGAGTTTTGATGCATTGTTGTTGAACTTTTGTTTATGGAATTTGGCTTCACTGGAAAGTGGAAAATAATGTAATATGCAGAGGTATGGTTATTTTAATAGTGCTTTAAGCTTGGTTAAAGCAGTTCTGAATTATTACTGAAATTTACTTAAAAGCAAGGTTTTTAAAACCTTTTATTTCTGCAGGCTGTATAGTTACAATAATTACAGATGAACTTCACTCTACTTCTCATAATACTTCAAATCAATCGATTTATATGACAAGCGAATGAGCCGCCCTCATGGACTCTAACACAATGCGTGCTTAGCATGAAGATTAAAATACAGCTCACAGGTATTAAAAAGTGATTGAAAGCAATTCCATGCAGTAATTATGTCATTATTCATTGGCTATTAGGATGAGATCCTAAAAGGCAATCAGTTTCCTCTTTTCTAATTATAAACTCAATCCTTCTGACTTTTATATTATGAAATTGCTGTAACTCATTAACACAGTCTGTGTAGATGAGTGTAATTAAATCTGTGTAATAATCCTAAAGGTATCTTTATGGAACTGATACTTAGCTAATGATGCTGATATTCAGTAAGTCTATCTGTACTGTGACTTGCATGCGTTTGTAATAGAAACCACACCAAATGCAAGCTATCGGACTACTGGTTTGTGTTCCAAAGACGTACACAGGGAGATGTGGAGAGAAATAATGAAAACAGCTTTAGGAATCTAATATATATCTACTCTGCAGGATACACAGGAGAGTAAGAGAGATGTTAGTGATATCCAAAAAATATGGGAGAAGAATCGTGACTTAAGCCAAAGGAGAATTTGTATTTTGGAGAAGGGAAGAAACAGTTTGTCATGACATGAGATTACGAGGAAGATGGACTACTTTTACTGCTTCAGAGATATTATGATGTGAAATCAGAAGAGTGCGCCAGAAGTGCTGACGTCATGCAAAAATGTACATGACATTAAAAGAGATGGGAAAAAGAATGGGAGAGAGACGAGCGGAATGAGGCTAAAATTGTATTAGTCAGTCATTCATTCATTTCTTCCATTTATGTTTTCATTTGTTTGCCAGGCAAGTCAGCAGGTTAACTGATCCTTTTCAGATGCAACTTGATAAAAATGTAGAACGCATTTATATTGAAAAAGAAATAACTATAGAGGTCACACATGATTACAGATTAAAAAAAAAACAAGGTCAGCCATGGATAGACAATGAGGGTGCATTCCTGGGAAACCAGAACATTAGATTGGAAACTTACATTTAAAAAGACCGTGTGAATGCAAGAATGTAGTTCCTACAATCAGTTGTGATTATATTTATTTATTTTAAGGTTAGCTCCATTCATAGCTCTCAACCTTCCATGTCCAAAATGAAGAACATTAGCCCTCATAATGTGGAACAAATGGGCAAAATGTGGAACACATACTAATGGCTTACTAACAACTTCAACTAGGAAGGTCAATGGATGGTTAAAATATGCTGGTTTTACTTATAAAGAAGGTCTGTTAATGAATTAATATGATTCATTTCTATTTACAATGGATTTCAGTTAAAAAATCCCTAAAACTGAATGTGTGACAGAGTCTTTCAATGTGGAACTTTGAGGAACTTCGAGGAACCTGAACTTTTTAAGACGCCAAATGAGGTGTGTTCCTCGTAATGAGGTAAACTATAGAGGTATGGCTCCATTGGATAGAGGGAAAGAGCCTTGGCTATCCCTTAGCTTATCCAGGACTAATTAAAGATCGTTGCACTGGAGGAGCTAACTTGGAGAGAATTATTTCTCCATTGGTGGGAGAGGAAAATGGCATCCATCTTAGACATACTCTTCTTTCAAACTCCTCAAGGAAGGCCAGATTCAACAGATGCAATTTATATACATACATATGTATATATATATATATATATATATATATATATATATATATATATATATATATATATATATATATATATATATATATATATATGTGTATAATGTGTGTGTGTGTGTGTGTGTGTGTGTGTGTGTGTGTGTGTGTGTGTGTGTGTGTGTGTGTGTATGTATATATATGTGTATATATATATATATATATATATATATATATATATATATATATATATATATATATATAGGTCCCCTTCAAAACATCTAAAACCCGTAACATCTAATTTCATAACATTGAGACCAGAACATCTAAAACCCATAACATATAAAACTCATAACATTGAATTTCATAACATCTAAAATGTATAATATGCAATAGTGTATCAGCACATATGTAAATGTTATAGTTTAATCTGTTAATCTTGTGGTATCACTATGAGATGTTGTAGTTTTCATTTCTATAGTTATTATCTATATAGTGTAGGAATTAATAGTCTTTATATAGTATTTAGTTTGCCACTTGTATGTGTTTTTTAGGTCATACAGGTAAGTGATATAAACATTATGTGTACATTCTTTATGGTGATTGTGATACAGTGGGGTTAGGAAATTACCTTTTCCCCACTCTAGTGCGATCTCGAAGTTGATATATTTAATTTACAAATTTACAAGGGTGTGGGGGGTGTAGGGGGGCTTGCCCCCTGCAGAAATGTAGCAAAAAGTGCTTTTGGTAGTTTGGTGTTGTTATATGTAGAGGGGATGCTATTTTTATATGATTTATAGTGTTCGATGTTATGATGCACATTTTCGATGTTATAGGTTTTAGATGTTTTGGGTTTTAGATGTTCTGGTCTCGATGTTATGAAATTAGATGTTATAGGTTTTAGATGTTTTGAAGAAGACCCATATATATGGATATAGATCTATACATCTATCTCTATATCTATCTATCTATCTATATATATATATATATATATATATCTATATATATATATATATATATATATATATATATATATATCAACATATATATATATATATATATATATATATATATATATAGGGGGCATGGGTGTATGTGTGCGTGTGTGTGTGTGTGTGTGTGTGTGTGTGTGTGTGTGTGTGTGTGTGTGTCCATTTATTTATTTCTATTTATTTACCAGGGTAGTACAACTCTGATCTACACTGATCCTTTTCAGGAGATATAAAGTAATTCTATGTCCAACACAAGATGTGTCCCTTATCCTGCAGAGAGAAAATATTAGGCAAAAAGTTACCCTTGTTTTTCTTGGGGAGAGGGGTAATTTTCCATAAGTTTCAGCTGCAGAGAATAACAGTTTATCTTCAACTATTTAAGGATACTTAAAGGGCAGCTCAAACCATCTTCATAGCTACATAAATTAATACTTGGCTAACTGTTCTTGTGTACCATTTTAAGTTTAGCCAGTTACCCCATGTAATACTCAAACCCTTCACCTTGTGTCTGTAAGTTAAAGACCTTAACTATTATTCCAGCCTCCTACCCTATACCAACCTCCCACCCCTTTGTAAGGAGAAAATGTATTTCTACGACAGGACAGCATTTGCCATAAATATAACATTCTGGTTCAATAGAACAGATGCTTGATGGGTCTTCTTGGTAGACTTTGTTGATGGTTCAGCTTCAACTAGCATCCATCCTGTAAGCTAGTCTCTTTTTCCTGCAGAAATAATGTAGTATTCCCCTTTTGATTCTAAAACGTGTGCAACAAAGGGGGTTCTGAATGATGGATTCACAAATGAATCTGCTGTGTCTTATGCAGTTGATGTTTAATCTGGATGCTCCATATCCTAGAAAAAGGTGACTTTTGCAGACTTTAATGAAAGGTTACCCTACTGTAAATGTTAACTATAAACAGCTAGTGTTGGTGTACAGTATTCGACTGCTGGGCTATAGCATTTACAAATAAAACTAGCATTTATTTCTTTTCAATTTTCAAAGATTTTGTGGGTAGAGAAAGGGGCTCAGACAATCTGGGAAAAAGTACTCTGTTTTCAATCTCTTCACGTGCAGCTGCAAGCCAAACTGTAGGATGGTATGTGTTTTTTGATAATGTGTGTGCGTATGTGTGTGTGTGTGTGATACTGAGCCTTTCCTTGTTGACTTTACTTCCTACTTGACTTCCTTGCTGACCACTCATTAGTACCTTACTTGAGATGATCTTAGAGAATAATGCTTTCATGTTTAATGATGCATTTTACTTACAGAAGGTTGGCATAGCAATGGGCACTCCTTGTGCCAACAGCTATGCCAACCTCTGTTTGGTCCAATGGGAGTTGGACTTTATCTTTGATGGAAATCCTTTCAGTAAACATGTGGTATGGTATATACATTTTATGGATGACCTGTTTTTACTTTGCGTTGGCACTGTTGATGAGCTTAAAGATTTTGTTGCCTATTTGTACAGCACTACTCATTTTCTTAAGTTCACATATACATTTTCAGATTTTGAAATTGAGTTTTTGGATATTATGGTCAACAAGGAAAGGCTCAATATCTTTGAAACAAGATTGTATAGGAAGCCGGCCAGAAGGAATAGCCTGTTACACTACACCAGCATGCATCCAAGACATGTTAAAAGGAATGTGTTAAAAGGGCAAGTGTATAGGATAATGTGGATTCATAATAATGATGCATACCTTGAGACAGCCCAGAAATAACTAAAACAAGAGTTCCTAGACAGGGGAATATAAAAAACATGAAACAGATGAATGTATTAAGGCTGCTTGGAATGAAAGAGGCTCTGGATGTAGACCGTAGTTTAGTGACACGACTAAGTTTAATCTCAATACTACTGTGACTAGTAGGCAGATTGATTGTGAACCTATCACAGTAGTTTTCCCCTTTTTGAATGACATTAACAGAACCTGTGAAGTGATTAAAAAGAACTGGACTGTTCTGCATGCTGTAGAGGAAATAAAGAATGTAATCCATGATACCCCCCTTTTTTCCTTTATGAATAACTTCTCTTTAAAGAAACAATTATGTTACAAATCCAATAAACATACTGTAATGTTATCCGATAGGACAGGGACTTATCCATGTAGAAACTGCTCTGCATGTAAGCATATTTATAAAGGTAATCATTTTGAACATCCCTCTATGAAGTTTAAAATTGACTTTAAATATTATGCTGATTGCAGAGCTAGGAACGTGGTTTATTTTTGTTTCTGGAAAGTTTGTTTCACATTCTGTATAGGAAAAACTAACCGAATGTTGAAGGATAGAATCCTTGAACACTACAGGGACATGCGTAACAGCAAAGAATCTAGTGCACTTGCACAGCATATTTTGAGAGAAAGGTTATACCATGAGTTCCATTTTTTTGTCATTGAGCATATAGGTGTGAATAACAGAGGTGGAGACTTTTGTAATAAAACTGAAGAAATAGAACAAAAAATGGATCATACGTTTACAGGCTGATAAGCCCCCTGGTCTAAATAGTAAAGTTTCAATAAAACCTTTTCTAAAATCTAGATGCTTGAAACATTAGATTTCTGATGTGTGGATTGACACAGACATAATTGTATGTGTGTGTGTGTGTGTGTGTGTGTGTGTGTGTGTGTGTGTATATATATATATATATATATATATATATATATATATATACATACACTGTGGAGGTCTCTGTGGCTTTTAATCTTAATTGCTTTTAATTGTTTTTGTAATGCTGGCTTTACTGTGCCTACATAAGGGTATGTTTTCTGTTAGCAATTGAAGTCTGATGAAGCAGTTATGCTGAACTGCGAAAGTGCTTACTTTTGGTCCTTTTAACAATAAATATATATTTTATTTACCTGCCATGAGTGACCGAGATTTCTATTTTTGATTATTCTCATGTAGCACACTATCCTGAAGTACTGGGTGCCATAGACTGCACTCATGCTCACATCAAAGCACCACCTAATGAGCAGGGTAGAATCTACGTTAACCACAAGGGGTATCACTCCATCAACTGACAGGTCATGTGCAATGCCCAAGGCATTATCATGAATGTGTGTGCTGGCAGCCCTGGCAGTTATCACAACTTCCATATCTGGCACAAATCACAGCTGTACCAGATGTTTGCTAGTGGGGACATCCCACACAGTCAATTACTGGGGGATGCAGGCTATGCCCTGGAAAAATGGATGATGACACCCATCATAAATGCACACACACCCATGGAAGAACGCCATAATGAGTCACATGCACAAACTAGGAACATCATAGAGCATGTGCTTGGGCTCCTGAAGTCACAGTTCCAGTGCCTAGATATATCTGGTGGAGCCCTGCAGTACTCTCCAGCCACATGTGCAAATATATTCACAGTATGTGCTATGCTACATAATGTTATCTTGTGGAAACAGCTGCAGCAGGATCAGCAAAGGGAAGGAATACGCAGTCCCCCACCAGTGCCTAGGTCACCACAGCCACAGTCAAAGGAGGACTTGGAGGAGGCACCCCCCTGATCATGCCCCTGCAGGCAGATGTAGACATGCTCAGTATGCCCTGGTGTTGGCTAAGAGACAATGCATAGCACATTCACTGACAACGTAGGGACCTAGGAACTGACACCTGCCTCCTACTCCTACTCACATACATATATTAAAATTGATGCAAGGCAACCCACACAACCTGCACCTATCCATGTATTGGCAGTGTACTGCTTGCATCAGATAGAGTCAACCTTGAACTACAGTTGTGTCAACTGCTGCATTTGCAAGGTAAATCCATAACCTACACAGTACTTGTAAGGATTATTATGATATGGCATTGTATGTATGGATCTGCTACATTTATGCAAGTAAATATAGTAGGCTATTTGGACAGAAATAACATCCATTTGGGGCTACAGATACCCATTCCGCTATCATGTCTCCTTTAATATTCACTAGGCCTCATGCATAGAATATTCATGCAGTCCTACTGCAACAGATTACTGGTACATCAGTCAAGGGAGATGTTAGACAGTGGGGTTACATGATATTTGAACTACTGTGTATCCCAGCAGAACATGCTGTGTTGTTCCCTTACCCTCAACACAGCAGTGTTCCCTTATAACTGTTGTAACAGTAACTCATCAGTGGTGTATCAGCATTCCAGGCAGTCTCAGGACATTAGCATAGAAACTGATCATACATTGTATGTCTTACTTAACGTATGAATAACATTGTACATATTTATACAGGTAATTTGTGTGATGAATGACACCTCTCTCTCAAGCAGCTTGTGTGGCTAAGTGGACTATGACAATTAGCATGTGTGATGGTGTTGATGGTTCTAATCTAGAATTAGCCACATCTTTTAGATGTGAGGTATTATTATGCTATGTTTTACAGACTGTCAGTATGTGTGTGGTGTAATATTATTAACCTCTGTCACATATTAATTACATCAAGCAGCTTTAGAAAGTCCTAGACAATTTGACTGAAGTACAGCAGTGCAGAAACAGGGACAGATATCAGGCTAGGCTTGTAACGGCCTGATGACCATTAGCCTAGTAACTTCCTATGATCATATGATTCGGTAACACACAAAATCCCAGACTGGAGTACAGGTAGGTGTGGGCTAGAGTCAGTTTATAAGTAGTGAAAATCTCACTGGGCATGCTCATACACTTAGTTAAGCAGAGCGCAATTCTGTTGCTCCTCACTCAAAATGACCTGTTATATGTAGACATGTCTAATAGATACATGAGTATCTGTCTGTCACCCTCTCTCTCTGTCTCGTATATCTATCTCTGGTGGATATAAAAAGTGTACACACCCCTGTTAAAATGCCAGGTTTTTGTGATATAAAAAATTAGACTGCAATAAATCATTTCAAAACTTTTTCCACCTTTAATGTGACCTATAACCTGTACAATTCAATTGAAAAACAAATCTGTTAGGAGAAAATATAAAAAATAAAAAACGTGCAATAAGCTGGTTGCATAATTGTGCCCACCCATAAACTAATACTTTGTTGAAGCACCTTTTGAGTTAATTATAGCATTCAGTCTTCTTGGGTATACACCTGCCATCAATTAAAGTGACTCTGATTAACCCCAAACAAAGTTCAGCTGTCCTAGTAGTATTTTCCTGACATTTACTCAGTTGCCTGCTACATCAAAAGCCATGGTTCGCAGAGAGCTTGAAAATCATCAAAGGGATCTCATTGTTGAAAGGTATCAGTCAGGAGAAGGGCACAAAAAATTTCCACAGCATTGGATATACCATGGAACACAGCGAAGACAGTCATCAAAAAGTGGAGAAAATATGGTACAACAGTGACATTGCAATGAACTGTATGTCACTCCAAAATTGATGAAAAGATAAGACAAATAATGGTCAGGGAGGTTGCCAAGAGACCTACAGTAACACTGAAGGAGCTGCAGGAATTTCTGGCAAGTACTGGTTGTGTACTACATGTGACAACAATGTCCCATATTCTCCATATGTCTGGGCTATGGGGAAGTGTTGCAAGACAGAAGCCTTTTCTTACCCAGAAAAACAGCCAGGCTCAGCTAAAATTTGCAAAACAATACATCAAGTCTCCTAAAAGCATCTCAGAAAATGTGTTATGGTTTGATAAGACCAAGGTTGAACTTTTTGGCCACAATTCCAAAAGGTATGTTTGGCGCAAAACAACACTTTGCATCACCAAAAGACGCAATCACCACAGTGAAGCATGGTGGTGGCACTATCATGCTTTGGGGTTGCTTTAGTTAATGTGGAGGGAATTATGAACAGGTCCAAAGACCAGTCACTTTTGGCCCAACACCTTCAGGTGTCTGCTAGAAAACTGAAGATGAAGAGGAATGTCACCTTTCAACATGACAATGACCCCAAGCATACATCCAAAGCAACAAAAGAATGGCTTCACCAGAAGAAAATTAAAGTTTTGGAATGGCCCAGCCAGAGCCCTGACCTAATCCAATAGAGAATCTGTGGGGTGACTTGAAGAGGGCTGTGCACAAGAGATGACCTCACAATCTGACAGATTTCAAGCACTTTTGCAAGGAAGAGTGGGCAATATTGCCAAGTCAAAATGTGCCATGCTGATAGACTCCTACCCAAGAAGACTGAATGCTGTAATTAAATCAAACGGTGCTTCAACAAAGTATTAGTTTAAGGGTATGCACACTTATGCAACCAGCTTATTGAACATTTTTTACTTTTTATATTTTTCCCCTAACAGATCTGTTTGTTTTTCAATTGAATTGTACAGGTTATAGGTCACAGTTCTGATGAAGCTCAACTGTTTGAGTGAAAGCGCTAAACTGTTTTTGGATTGTCTATTAAATTTTTAAAAATTAACGCTCCAGTTTATTCAGTCATTTGGTGGTTGTGCAGCTTCCCAAGACCCGAGGGGATTCAGTGTGTTTGTTCTATTCCGCTGTTTACACATGCTGACTGTTGGTTCCAGTACATTAGGTCACATTAAGGTGGGAAAAGTTTTGAAATTATTTATTGTGGTCTCGTTTTTTTATATCACAAAAACCTGGCATTTTAACAGGGGTGTGTGCATTTTTTATATCCACTGTAGTTATATATCAATATATATATATATATATATATATATATATATATATATATATATATATATATATATATATATATATATATATATATATATATATATATAAAACACATCTCTGTCTCTCTCCATATATCTACATAACACACACATATATATATATATATATATATATATATATATATATATATATATATATATATATTGCACACACACACACACACACACACACACACACACACACACACACACACACACTACCTACATTTATATATACATACCTGTTATATACATAAATATATATGTTTATGTGTGTGTTTATGTCTGTACTGTCCTACACATCATGATAATGGTGAGTAAAGCTGCACTATGACACATATATAATGTTGCTCAAAGGATCCAAAGTAAGGGCTCAGCAGTAGACAATGCACTTACTTACAGACCCCTGTGCCTGCTGGATGTCACCACACATACACCAACAGGTGAACAGGTAGTGTAATATATAATGCTGTGCATGCATGCATTGACAGGGCACATTATTCCTGCCCACGGGCTTGCCCATCCAAATGCAAGTAGACACATATGTCCAAAATGGAAGCTGTAAACACATAGCTAGGATAAATAACAGTTGCTAGGCTGCTAGATGCAGATAACAGTAAGAAGTAATATCACTCTGCAGGCCACAGATGCTGTTCAACACAAGCTTAGTTTATGTAATTCATAAGTAGTTTGCATGCAATTATGTATAAAGCAGATATCAGCCATGGCATGTGCGATAACTACTGTTATGTAGAGTGTGTATGACTAGGTAGGCAGGGGTTCTAATCTCACTCTAGCCCACTGTGTGTGTGCATGCATCTCCCTGTAAAACTGATAATCCTTTTGTGACTACCAAACTGCAATTGCTCATTACTTTTTGGCCCTGTAAGTTAATGTCGGCCTCTGATCTCCCCTCTTCTACAAGGCCTGCTGATGATATGTACCTTAAGACTACCAACTGCCATTCTAATATCAGACTTTAAGGGTCAATGAGGTGCTCTGTTTGCCATTAGGCAGGAGTTTGTTTCAAAGGTGTGTTAAAGTCTACTAAACAGATCTCTCCCACCAGCATGTATTAGTAATGTCACATACCAGGTTAATGTCCTTACAGTGAGTAATCTGTGTACCATGCCACCTACAGGTATGCAACATTTCCAGTCAAGCAGGGTCAGACATTGCCATGTAGGCAAGGCAGAGATCACCTCTGAGTAGTCTGTATGACACAGGCTACAGGGACAGTGATTTCAGATGACCCCATTGGACAGATTCTGAAGACTTGAAGTTCCACTGTGAGGGACCTTTGTGTTGTGTGCAATTGCCAGTAGTGCTTGGAAAGGTATATGATGAAACGGCCATTGCATTCAAATATTCATGTGCTGAGGGAAGAGTCCATGGAGGTTATGACTATGTCAATTTCGGGTGACAGTGCCCTCAGTTATGACATGAGCAAGATATGATTCCCTTCTTACCACTGGGGAGACATGGTGATGTAAGATAAATTGGGTGTAAACCTGTGTGGTCAGGCCAGTGTGCCCAGGTCTATCACCCCTAAGTATGTACATCAGGTGTTGCTACTGATGTGCTACTTACCAGGAACATGGTTGTTACTGATGGAAATTATACTACTTAGATAGTTGAATGGACTTTATAGCCATGCATATGTCAACAGGCATTTGTTCATCAATACCCTCTTGTACAATATTGACATAACTCACAGAATGTATGATCACTCACAGTTTGCAGGCATCAGCCAACCTTGTCAGTCACAGGCATTCACTTTGTGCTTGTACTGTGGTTAAATGGATTCCAGGAACCATGACTGAGCCCTGTTGAACATTGCTGGTTACAGATCAGCTATTGGAGGCAGATTCCTCTATGTTGAGTATGTGTTCCATCAGTGAGCCACTTAGTGATCCCTATAATAATATTACTGTTGATGCCTAATTGGGAGATTTTCTCAATGATGCATGAGTGGGGGATAGTATCACATGATTTGGCTAAGTCCAGGGGGTTGTATGCACAGATGTCCCCTCATCCAGGTCGTTGGTAACTGCCTCAGATATGTCCACCAGGTTTAACAGCCATGATCTTCCTTTCAGAAATTCAAACTGTGTAGGGTCAAATGAATGTAGATTACATATATCTTTGCTGATCATCTCCATGATGATTTGCCCCATGGGCTTACAGATATGGCTACTCGGGTGAATAGGTCTATAGTTCCAGTGGTCGATGAATGCACCACCTCTTTGCAATTGCCGTTGTCGAGTCAGCTGGGACAGAGCCGGTTGCTACACTATGATTGCAAGAAGTTTCCAATGGTGTTAGTAATCCTTGATGTGTCCCATGTAGAACGCAGCCTGGGATGTTAGCATGTCCAACGGATGCTGTGTTTCCTCATTAGAGAGGCCATTTATGACTTGCTCTGCAGATATAGAAGGTATGGGACAGGTTGTAGGGATGTCATGTGGTACATGTGGTTGGAGATAGGGGGTTGAAGTTGACACAGAACCTGTGGGACAACACGTTATGACTACATACTCATTATATGTGGTATCATTATCATTAAGTTCAAGTTCAGTGACAATCTTGACCTTTCCTCTGAGGTTACACATGTAACTACACTGCACATTGCAGTTGTCCTTTGTGGGAAGGCTAATTTTGTCACATCCTGTTTGCAGGACTTCACAGCAACACTATATGCTTCTTTTAGCTAAGGAGGGTGTTGTCTCCATGTTGGGGGCTCCCTTACTCCAACCGTCAAACAACACTGCCCATCTCTTATTGTCTAGCCTGCAAATGCCAGCTGTCCACCAGGCAGGTTTGCTGTGCCATGAGGAGCTTGTGTTCCTCCTGTCAGGTAAGGCTGAGTTTATGCAGTTGTACTGATGCTTGCATAAAACATTGGTGTAGAGCTCTGCATACTTGCCTGTCCCTTCTGAGGGAGGAGATGCAGTCAAGTTATGTACAACATCCCAGAGGAGGTTATATTTTGCTTTGTCGAAGTTTATTTTGGTATTTTCTGCAAGGGGAATGTAGGTGTGATACTTACTTTTATGAGACTGATCTGTTGTCAGATCGCACCAGGGAGGACCCCACAGTAGAGGGGATGCAGTGGTCACCATTATTGGTAAACACCTGATGTACTACATTGGCTCACCTTGTGGCATACCTCTCAACTGTCCAGAGTTTTGCAGAATGTCCAAATTTTTGCCTCATATTTTTGGTCTGTTTCTCATAAAATTTGTGATTCTCTGGATTGTTGTGGCAAATCAGTGATGACTGAATTCACTAAATAATGACAGACATTTAAGTTTCATAATTCATATCCTTCAGAAAATGCAAGGTAACACAAGACCTTTGATTATAGCAACTTTCTAAGTTTGTAAGAGCAAGATTTAAAATGTGTCCCTATTTTTGGGGCTTTGTCCCCACATTGTTTTTTTGCTTTGTCCAGATTTTTTGTTCTAAGAGGTTGAGAGCTATGCCTTGTGGGGATGTTACGTCACTGATCCAGGGCATTATAATTAAGGATGTGGACTAACCTTTGGGCAAGTGAGCTTGAGCATGACTAACAAACACAGTTGGTGGGTACTTACTGTCACCTCAAACCATGGTGTACTGATGTATCTTGATAGACACTAGTAGATTCAAATAAGCACAATGGGTGTCTGGATTCATGGAGTTCCTCCTGTAGCTGGTAATGGCTTGATTAGGTGTCCTTCCAGCAGTGAATAGCACCTGCAGTGTCTCCAGGAAATCACACTGTTTCACCCTTCTGGATATGTATCTGTCATTAATGAATATGTATACACCACCTGCATTACCTTGCACACTGTTAGTTTAAGGTCTGAATATGTGGAAGGATGTGTAGTGTTGTATGGCTGTGGTGCTATCCATAGCCTTGATCCAGGTGTCTGTGACTGCACAAATGTCTGCATATTCCAAGGTGAAGACACCTTCTACTGAGTGGGGTTTAGTTATGGCATTTCTAGCATGTAGCAGCATAACCGTGATGTATGAATACGGCATTCTCATTGGAAGGTTTTCCCTTGAGACAGTGCCTATAAGATGCACTGTAGGGGTGTCAGCAGCCTTGGCCAGTACACAAAATCCCAGGGCTGAAAGATGAAGACCATCTCTGGCCAAGCATTCAGGTCTGTTGAGCAAGTCATCCCAGGAGGACATGTAGTGGATCCCCTTATGACATCACATGCTAAGGTATTTATTGACTTCCATCATTTTCTGTGTATCTTGAGCCATCATCCTAGATGAGGGACAAATGCAGCTGAAAGCTATGAGCATAGCTGCCAGAGACACAGTGTCTAAGCTCAGTCATGTGTCTGCAAACAGTCCCGTGATGTATGTCCCACATTGTACACACCAGCAGGAACTATGACATCATCATTACATTACATTACCTGATATTAATTGACTTGCGTCAATGTGTGGTATGGCGTATCATGTCAACTCACAGACAGCTAACTGTGACCTTTCCCATACATAACCTGGTGACAGAGACATCAAAATGCTCCATGCCATATGTACTGAATGGTGTGTGAGACACCATGGAATCAAGGTTTGTAACATAGTCACATCTCTCACATTTTCTATTTGTGTGGCATAGGAGTTGAGGGGTGGGGGCACTTTCCACATCTCGTCAGCAGTCATTGATAATGCCATTAGCAATAGCGTCTTGCTTGTGTGTATGTCACAGCAGGCCATCATTAGGCAGTGTCATGACAGATGCTGAAGTTTAACATGTTGTCACCTTTATGTAGGTCCCCTAAAGTAATACAGCACCTGACAGTGTGCTATCATATGGTTCAGTGATTACAATGCTTTGCCATTCATGTGGCCCTTGGATTAACCATAATCCTGTTATTAGGCTTGGTTGCAAATGTGACATTGTGCAACTCCAAAAGTTAGGTTCATGCTGCTACATCCTTGGGGTTAACTACCTGAAACACACAGTTTATAGGCACTCCTTACAGTGAAGATGTGGATGTCCTTGCATGCACAGAGGACTTGTTCAACTCTGCAGTCATTACTTTGGCCTTGCACATCTACAATGCCTGTCAAGCAACCAGACAGCTAACTAGATGTCATGTGACATGATGTGGGAACACAGACGTGTTCTGGGTACATAAATGTACACTATGGCATACCTAGGTCATGTGGAAGGTGGACACACTTGGGCCAAAAGTGGACACTCCTCTGCAGTAGACCTCAGAGCCATGTCATGCACATATCCTCCATTAAACTGCTGAAGGGCGGGTTGCATGAATTGCTGTGAAATTGTCACCTAACATGGATCACTGCTGCTGTTGTGCTTGTTTGAACATCCTTGAATATCTATCACCGAACATTGAACATTATATTGTGATTCTGCAGCTGTGCTCCTATTCACCATCTGGCCAGTACCCTAGTGAAATGCTAACAACCCTGGAACAGAAGGCATAATACATGCAAAAGTAAATTGATTGCTCAGGTTGCTAATTAAGGCATCTACCTGGAAAAGGGTATGTCAAGCCTACAGATCCTTGCATGATGTTGGACAATTATGTGGATGACCAAACAGGCCGTGTACTAATTCTCATCATGAGCTTGGTACTCATGTTTTGCTTCTACTTAGAAAAAAAGTATAGCAGAACGGTATCCCAGGAGAGAATAGTTGTGGTGAGACCAGCATTAGTAGTAGCCAGGCACCAGTACTCCCCTGCTTTCTGCATTCATTGCAACATGATGGTAATAACTGCAATACTTAGTTGCATACAGGACACCTAGCTTGCAGTGCCAAGCACTGTCCCCAGATCTCTCAGTCATCTGATATTTAAAGCCATGACATGAGGTATCAAGGACATGATCAGTAACAATGTTGTACATGTACAGACTCTAGACCAAACACAGTTTGTTTTTCTCAAGTGCAGATCATGCTTACCGTAAGCAGTGGACCTCATTGAGTGTTAAATGATGCAGTGGATGAGGGAAATATGACTCACTCCACCTACCATGGCCTGACAAGGGTGTACCTCCTGCATATTCAGGAAAGGACTAACGCATGTATTATCTTTTCTACACACCTACACCTTCACTATGGTATAAATAGGACATGCTGGAGAGACAGGTATGTAACCCAGACACTACACCCTATATGTAATAGGCTCCCCAGGCATGTGAAGCACACGTCTGCTGTAACACACATCATGTGCAAGTTACACAATGGGATGCGGCACAAGACAATCATAACTGGTATAAGATGGTTCATCTCCCTCACCACAGCTTGTAGATGTCTTAGCTCTCGAAACCATGCTGGCACTTCTCAAAGGTGTCTAACCTTTTTAAAGCTTAGGGATGCATGAGCAGGCTGAATGAAGCCATTGTCCTTGTTATCCTGTTATACACATAATAACCTACGGAGCAATGCACCTACAGTGCTGTACCTTTCTGAAGGCATATTTCTTCTGTGTTGACATTCCATACCGTGCTCTAACAATTATGGATTTATTGTCACTGTGTACCTATAGGTGTCTCCCACAGAATCCTGAAACTGTAACATAAACAGGTCCATGAGACACCTTCCATTGTGTAAGTATACAGCCATTACCACATCATCCAATGTAAGGTGCACAAAATAATGTAGTTTATTTATTACAAGAGGCAGCAAGCAGTATCTGTCAGTGACCAGTACAAGCGGAATGGAAAAGGCAACAAATGGATTAAACAAATAAATAGTCATTTATATTGTTACCCTGTGCATCAGGCACATAGCTCCATTTCCCTGCACTGATAATGAGGATGACAGGGATATGGCACAGGTATCATCACTTTGCACAGGGTGTTGTGTGGGGATGCAGGAGGCATAGGCTGACCCAATAGTTTGAAAACATGTGTGTGAGTCAGGAAGGGAAGCAGGCAAGATGGACCATGGAAATGCACTGTGTGTGTCTTTAGGTAACCTGATTGTGAATGTACTGTGTGAGTCAAGCTCAGTGCAGGTCCTACATGTGTGTATGTTGGACAGCTTTGAACAGTGCATGGTAGAACTGACTGTTCACTTTCTCTACCCCCAAACACGGGAACCAGCTCTGCCAGAAGTTGCACTGGCACCTCCATGCCCAAGGTCAGAAGCAGGGATACCAGCTGATGGTGATTGCTGTCTGCTGGGACTGAGTCCTCCACAGGAACACCCAGGACCATGAGCCCATGGCCTGTCACATCTTGATGTGGACAGCACCCTCTCCTGTGGAGCACTGAATGTACTGCCACTATGAGAGTGTGATTGTGCATGGCCACATGGACCTCCAAGCAGATGTAATTGCTTACCTACGTCCACTAGTCTAATGCTCAACTCCAACCAGATGTTCCATCACAGACAATGTGCATTCCAAGACAGATAGTGTGAGAACTGTCTCAGACCAACGTTTTTCAATTGGATCAGTGAATCAATCCAGATTATCAACAATCCGGTGAAGACGGTCACAGATGTCAGACTGTGCAGCATCCATAATCTTGAGCATTTATCTGGAGTTTCTTTTGGAATATGTCTGTTCCTCCATGACATCCCGAAACATACGCCATGTGACCTTTGATGAGATACCTGCAACAGGTGGTGAAAGGACAGCAGGCCACCTATGAGCACCCTACCAATTCTCCCTGCGTGGAACCTCACCATCTCTTTGGTTATGGCCAGTATCAACACTCACATAGTTACAACACTTTCTGTTCAATGTCCCCACCCTCTGACTGTCCAATATCTGTGACCTCAGGGGACTGGATATGTGCAGGCATACTGGCTGTGTACAGTGATAATGAGGGCAAAAGAGGGATGTAAACCTCTGGGACAGATTCAGCTCCTGCAGCCCCCACCTATACCTCACTTTGGCCACCATCATCATCAGTGTCTGAAGAGACACTGACATTAGGTTGTGAAGGGGACAGAAGGAAAAGCAGTACATTAACACCTGCACTACTATTCTCTGCAGTACTATGTTGCAATATATGTTAAGCTGTATACATTTCTGTCACTATTACAGACCTGTTTAACCTCCAACCTCATATTATAGGACATGAGGACATTATTTTCCAGCAAACATTTGTAGTTACTTGTAAATAAAAGCTCTTTAATCAGCAATCTCATGGCAACAAGGAGGTACGCTGTTGACATTTGTCAAAACTCTGCACAGATGACACATTCAGCAATCTGTAATGTCCTGACAATACTTTCAAATTTATCAGTGTGGTTACACATTGAAGGCATAGGTATGACTCTAAACTGTGTACAGTCAGAAATTATTTGTGCAGTTGGCAATCATGCAGACAGTACATCAGTCCAGCCAGCAGGCCTGGGATGACACGTTAGCGAATACATTGCACTAAATGTACATCTCTAACAAAATAGTGCTGTGCTTACCAGGAGCAGGAGAATAGCATTGACCAATTCCATACAGTCCTTTGAAAATTTGAGGGAGAGGTAATGTAAACACCACTACATGTTGCACTATAACAGGGTAATAATTCCATATATCTCACATTCACAGTAGCTACTATGCTAATTGCTATATTGGTCAAAATCTGAGCATGAGATTCAAATTGCAGTTAACCCCCCCCCCAAAAAATACAAACACCTGACACCCACATAAAACTATGTACACCCTGACTCACTGAATGCTACAGTATTCCAATTATGATCAAACTAAGCATACCTGGATGCTCCATTGGTGTGGAAACTGTGGTACCCATATCCACGACATACCATGTGATGAATGCCTGGGAGCTGTCCTGTGTTCCTATGTTTGCAATGAATTCCTCAGTGTCTGACAGTAGTTGCTCGACTGCAGTCCCTTCACCAGTGACACCATAATCCCTGGCCACATCTGCTAGTCTTCTGTGTGGGGCATTTATCATATCGGTCGCATGGTGTCACACCTGCTCATATGTCCTGCTCCGGTGACCAACAGCATTCACATCACAGACCAGGTCAGTCCACAGTGCTGCCTGCTCTTCCCTGTTTTGCCTCCCCCTGGACAGCAGGAGTTGATGGTGCTGACACAGGGCTTCCAGGATGACATAATTTTCAGCATCCATGAAAAGGCCACAGTGTCATCGATACATCTTTCCTGAAAGACAACAAAATGGGAACACATGTCAGGATCACACACGTGGGAATACACTATGTAGAGATACAACAGTAACAGAATGGCTGGTAGTATTCACTGTTTTATTACACAGCTCATATTCTACAGAGTGCAAACATACTAAGGGTGTGGATGCAACTAGGATAATAGCAATAGTCAGCTATTCCTGTTTGTGCCATGACAGGTACTGATGTATGATCACACACTTAACACAGGAGCCCATTGTAATGTGGCCCCTAGAGGTAACCTTCCTTATAATATGCAAAACACAAGTGCCAAATAGCAGTGTGTGATTACAACTGCTATAAAGGGACATTCCCTGCCAACCAGTGTAGCACATTAACAAAAATCATTCTATCCTTAATGTACCCTAGTTTCTCTGTAGGTGTAACACATTTGGTGATCGATGACATGTCATCATTACAGTTCTAAGAAAGGCTTAATGATGTTGGTGATAAGACAGACATACATATCACAGTTTATAATGTTAATTTCCACATACATGTAATTTCAATGCTACAGGCAGCTGTAGCTAAATCTAGGACCATGTGTACCAAAAAGTATTGTTTGCAATGCATTTTAAAGACTAAGCTATGGAGGTACTGATATAGCAGGTATATTTTTACATGTTGTGGATATTGTTCCACAGTTATCTGCTGTTACAGAATGCACTCACATGCATACCTCTCAACTGTACAGATTTTTGCAGAATGTCTAGATTTTGGTCTCATATTTTTTGTCTGTTTTTCACAAAATTATGGTTTTCTGGCAAATTAATGATAAACCATTAAAGACTGAAGTTAGAAAATAATGACTGACATTTGCGTTTCAGACTTCATATCCTTCAGAACAGTCATGCTAAATCAAAACCTGTTAGTCTATCAACTTTCTAAGTTTGTAAGAGCAATATTTAAAATTTGTCTCTATTTTTGGGCCTTTGTCCCACTTTTATTTATGGATTTGCCCAGATTTCTTGCTCTAATAGGTTGAAAGGTATGCTTACTTGTATTATGTGCATGGCTTTAGAGCACTGTAGTTCTCTAACAGAGTCCCAGTTAAAATCCTATTTTTACATTAATGTTTTAGAAAGTGTATTTTTAGACATATAATTGCAAGGTTACCTGCTATTAGATACCTCACGTCCATTCATTCTTATGTGTATGGCTTTATAGTTATGTATTTCCAAAGTATAGTACCGATTACTGTAATACTTTTTTTATATTTCTTTTAGCTGTTTGCACAGTGCGGCGCAATGCATAGCATCACTTAAACATGCTTAATGACAAGAACTTGAGCATTACTATGTTTTCATTAAAATACCTGTGATAATTAGCAGCTGTTTGGCTTGGCAGGTTGAGAAACTCTTCTGCTGTTGCAAAGGTCCTGGATTTGATATGCAGTGCAGGTGTGGTTTTTGAAAGTGATTAATATTTTTCAAAAGCATATATCAATATAGCACTAATTAGCATAGTTAAACAACACAGCACTCCACTGTGTCAAAAAATCTCTAAAGAAAATTAAAATGGGGAGATAGGACAGTGGTGAAATGGGGTGCAAGCAGAGGGAAAAACATAGTGAAAGGCAGGTAAGTATGTGCAGGACAGGTGAAGGAAATAACCATAGCTATCCATTTCTTGATAACCAACAACTGTGCACTTTCACAGATATTTTTGCTGAATTTGGACTGTCACCCCCCAGAGAAGGGTGATGACAACATAAGTGCATTGGACCAAATTATGTGTCTCCAGTGGATATTTGCAAATTGGAGAGCTTTGTATGGGATCATATTTTTTGGGGGGCAGGTGCCCATTTTTTTTTAAAGTGAGAGTGGAATGTTGAGGAAGGGATATTGGTATGTGTGGGGGAGGTAAGTTGGGAAGGTGAAGAAGCTTTGGCAGACAGACAAGGCAGTAGACACAGTTGGTGTGTGGCACAAGAGGGGGGTGAACACCTTGGATGAGGAGAGTGTTGTGGAATCGTAGTCCCATGAGCATCCACATGGAAGCAGTGTGACTCAAGTCGTCATCAATGGGACTGTCAACACTGCTCCTTCAGTGCCCCTGTGGTAGCAGTGGTGGAAGCTGTCTTCTGGGTTGATGCTACCCCTCCAGGATGGACAGCATGCTTTCTATCTGGTGCAGACATGCACTGACAGTTCAGTGCAACAGCCGATGCACTGTACCTGACAAAGTCACCCCCTTCACCTCTGTTCCCAGAGGGTGTCCCAGTCCCAGCCTGTGGATTGGATCTATCTGATGGTGCAGGCCATGCAGGGGTGATAGATGGGGCATCACTAGGCTGTGGCCCAGATGTGCTGTGTTCCATTGCCACATCTAGGGGCACCAAGGGAGGTGGATCACCTGGAACCAGCCTACCTTGTCTCACTGCAGTAAATGGAGTATAAACATAAGGTGAGATAAGTAGTAACCAAACAAATGTTAATATTAACCTAATGGAAGGTAATACTGATTAATCAACATACATATTAAGCTATATTATGAAGAACACAACAATAAATAAGATAAAGGTAACTATGTTAACAGCAAACCAGTATGCAATAATATGTTTGATGCTGTGGAGAGCCTTTATTGTTGCAATAAACTGTGTATAGCTGTGGAAGATAGATGGCTCATGATTACGTTGGATGTGAAATCTCTATTCACAGTCATCCCTAGTAGTAAAGGTGTTGAGCTCTTCAAACAGTATTTAATGGAAGATGAAACATATGATGTACAAGTTAATGATTTATTATCATTGTTGATGGAACTGATATTAGAGAACAATATATTTTTGTTTGAAGGAAATTTATATAGACAAACTTCATGTGCAAATGGCTAGGCAAATATTGTTATGGCTATGTGGGAGAAAGAATTCCTACTGACTGAGATGGGAAGGCATCTGAAGTTCTACAAGAGATTTGTGGATGATCTCTTTATTTTATGGGGAGGTGATGTAGCCTCATTTCTATCATTCTTCCACAAAATAGATAATAGTACCAGCTTCCTTAAGTTTTCAATGAAGCATTCCTATGATGTTATAGATTATCTGGATGTCAGGATACTTCAAAAAGATAGAGGTGTTCTGGAAACTGAAATGTATAGGAAAGAATGTTATAGGAATAGCAATCTCCATAGACAGAGCATGCACCCGAGACATATATTTAAGAACACTGTAAGAGGCCAAGGACTGAGAACATCAAGACTCACAGCCAATCAAAATAAGTATGAGGAAGAGATCAAGAACTTGAAGGAAAGGTTCATACATAGAGGGTACAGTGAAAAAGAGATACAACAGTCATTAGTGGGTCTATCTGAGGCAAGGGAAGGAACAGGTAAGCCATACTTTTCAGATATGGATACCATCATAGATGGAGGAACTGTTAGACAGAAACCTATGAGAGTACAAGTATCCTACTCGAGTAACATTAGATCTCTACAGGAAGTATATCAAAAAAACTGGAATATACTACGTGCTGATGATGATGTTAAAAGGCTGGTGGGTGAGACCCCGAGATTTGCTTTTAAGAATAAAAAATCTATAAAAAGATTATTATGTGGACCACAACCCATGGAAACAAGAATAGAAAATGCAGTCAGATATGGAACCTTCCCCTGCAATAAATGTAATTACTACACCTTTGTTGACACTGGAAGTAGATTTCTACATTCAGATATAAAGAAGGAGGTTACCTTCAAAATATTAGCTAACTGTGACAGTATGAATATTATATACTTGGCACACTGCACAGTCGGTCCTGCCTTCTACGTTGGAATATCAACGCAAAGGCTGAGACCGGATGAGGGAGAATATATATGATACCACCAGAGGAATAGAGACAAATGCCTTAGCCAGGCATGTGAGAGACCATGATGAGACACACAAATTTTTATTTTTAGTAATAGATAAAGACTCTACCGACAATAGAGGTGGAGATGTCAGGAATAGAGTAGAAACTAGGGAACTAGAATAGATTATAAGGCTACAAGCTAACATTGGGTAGGCCTGAATGACAAAATTAATATTAAACCCATTCTTCTAAATAGAGATTTAAAGAAATAGTAGGTAGTACCCCCTCCCCCGTGACCTTTTATACTTTTTTATACTTTTATATATTTTTATACTTTTATATTGTATGTATTAAGTTGTATGATGTGATATGCTGTTTCTGTTGTCAAGCTGTTTTTAATTTTAAGCTTTTAAAATTTTTCATACTAGGTATAAAACTTTTTATACTAGGTATATGGTTTTAAGGATTAATTGGGTAGTTGATGGCAATGAAAATCTTGGTATAAATGCTGTGTTTTACTCTTCTTTGATTGTCTTATGAAGTGGCTGGTGCTACAAAAGTGCTCACCTCTTTTACTGATAAAGCTGTTATTCTACATAGCTGTGGCTGCTACCTCCTGCTTTGTTTTTTACCGTTCATTTCATTGTTGTTGGAGGTAACTCTTGCCAGCACCATTTGGTTTTTACTGTGGATAATGAACCCTTTAGTTGCCTATAGTAGTTATTAAAGCACCATCTGCTTTTACACTGTAATGACTGATGTCACATGAAGTCTACCAGTTACACACATGTATGGCTGTTGAAGTCATCTATTGACCTACCTCTGTTCATTGACTGTGTACTATCTACAGCATATATCAGGAAAATTATCAGAACTCAAACTTGAGCTTTAATCTGGGTACTGCACTACATTTATGTCTGACATTTGTTGGTGCACTACTTATTAAATAATATGCAATAGTTGACTGGTGTCTGAATGGAACACACGTGCAGTGAATACTGGAATAATGCCAATTTATTTGAAAAATTAGTTATCAAAGTACAGTCATATTGTAAATTTTGCTGATAAAATGTTCCTTTTGATCTGACATTTAGACACATGGTTAGCAGTCCAGGACTTCACTTACCCTACCCATATACCATGTTCATTGTCTGGGTGGAATATACAGCAGTATTTCAGACAAACTGAGCAGAGCAGAACCCTGAACCTTACTCTGGGTAATGCACTACATTTATTTCAGACAGTTTTTGCTGCATTCTTTATTAATGTATATTTAACAGTTGACTGGTATCAGATTAGAAGACACATGCAGTGGATACAGAATACTGAATACCTATTTGGTAAGATTACATATCAAAGCACACTCCTGATTTAAACTGTATTGCAAATCTTTTCTAAAATCTGCCATTTAGACACATGGATAGCATTCCAGGGCTGCAGTAACCTTACCCATATACCATGTTCACTGCCTAAGTGGAATACACAGCAGTCTTACAGACAACATGAGCAGAACAGAGGCCTGAATCTTACTCTGGGTAATGAACGACATTTGTTTCAGACATTTTCTGATGCAGTCTTTCTTGATGTATATTTAACAGTTGACTGGTGTCAGATTAGAGCACACATGCAGTGAATACATGAATACTGAACACTTTTCATTTGAAAACATTACATAAGAAAGCGCCAACACCCTTTAGAATTTATTGACTATTGTTGCTTCAAGTCTGGCAAGTAGACCATGGATAGCTGTGTAAGACATCTAATAAATAAAAAATACTCCAGTAGTGGAAAGAAGCATGGCTCCTTCATTCATAAATGATACACATAAACTTTCAGATAAAACAGACTATATTTTAATAAGTTTAGCGCCTTCACCACCAAAATAATGGCTTCATCAGGCCACAAACACAAAATATCAAAACGAACAAATATATATACTTACATACTTAACTCATGTTCAGGTGCACATGATTAGTAGTGAGATATAATTCATTTTAATGCCACAAGGCGTATTACGTAATACGCAAAAGTTACATGATCACTTAAAGTAACAGTTCCTCAAAAACTGACAAATATTATAGCACTGCCATTCGAATAACAAGTAAACTAAAAACATAAAATATACTTGATAACTACAACTACTAACAAAAACTAGCCCTAAATATATAAGTATAAATATAATAAATAAATATATAAAATGAACCATATATAAAAGTATTTATGCACTAATAAATATGCATAAATTAATAAGAACCACCCCAGTAAACTGCATCACTCTCCTAATAAACATACTATATGGCTGAAAAGTAAGTAACATATTAAAATACATGTAAAAAGGGGGGAGTAACATATGTGTCTTTATATATATATATATATATATATATATATATATATATATATATATATATATGAATACATAAATACAACACTATCCAGTCATATTCAATTATTCATTTATAATCTATAAACTGAAGAATAGGACTGAGCGATGCGAACTTAGGTGAATACATAAACTTAGAGCAGATAAAGGATTTAGATTAAATGGGAAAGTATCTGTTTAACCCATTTTAGATGCTGGGCGGTTTATAGATTATAAATGAATAATTGAATATACCAGATTTCTACTGGTAGGACTGGATAGTGTTGCATTTATGTATTCATATATTTTTATATATTTTATATATTATATATATATATATATATATATATATATATATATATATATATATATATATATATACCTTCTGGCATTGAAATGAATTATATCGCACTACTAATCATGTGCACCTGAACATGAGCTAAGTATGTAAATATATATATTGGTTCATTTTGATATTTTGTGTTTATGGTCTGATGAAGCCACTATTTTGGTGGTGAAAGCACTAACTTTATTAAAGTATAGTCTGTTTTATCTGAAAGTTTATGTGTATCATTTATGAATGAAGGAGACGTGCTTTGTTCCACTGCTGGTGTATGACATGGCAGAGTTGAAGATGTTAAGATATGCACTAGGTGTGATGAGGACAGGATTAGGAATAAGTATATTAAAGGGTCAGCCCAGGTTGGAAGGTTTGGAGACAAAGCCGGAGAGGCAAGATTACATTGGTTTGGACATGTGCTGAGGAGGGATGCAGAGTATATTGGGAAAAAGATGCTAAGGATGAAGCTGCCAGGTAACAGGAAAAGTGGAAGGCCTAAGATAAGGTTTATGGATGTGGTGAGAGAGAACATGTAGGCGATTGGTGTAATAGAGCAACATGCAGAGGACAGGAAGAAATGAAAACAGTTGATCTGCTGTGGCGACCTCTAATGGGAGCAGCCGAAAGAATAAGAAGAAGACCCTCTTGTTCTTATGCAGTAGATCATTAGTCCTTTGGGGGATTTTTTGCTGTATTACATCTATTAAATAACCCTATACCCTGTCCATTAATTGAGTGCAGTCTACAGTATATTTCAGACAATGAGCAGACCAGAACAGGAACTCTCAATATTGGTAGATCCCAACATTAACGGTTGTTTGGCCGCTATACTACACAGCACTGCATGTTTACCTGATGTAACCTGCTTTAACATTACAGGTAGGAAGTGACACATTACTAAACATGTTACATGTTCCAGGTATGTCATACCTGACTGCTAAGACTGCAAAACTCTGTAACTAATTTATTATAAAATTATATTATGCATTAAGATATTACTTTGAAGTTTCCCTACTTACCACACTCTCGTCAGTGCCCTACACGCGAGTGCACATTGTGAATTCTGTATTCGGCAGCTGTTGAAAGAGAAGCAATCCATTATGCAGACCAGTTTAACACAGATTCAGCTTGCATATTTCCAAAGTGCTGCTTGCTTCCATATCTGTGGAGTTTGCCCAACCTGAGCTTCTTGAACCCAGGTATCCAAGGTTCCCCTCTTCCAATGCTTCAGGTCATGATAGTGGTGATGACACTGCTCACCAGTGCGGGGATACCAGTAGCACTGGTAACTTCCCTAGCCAACTGATCCCAGGCCTTGGACGACTCTGAGGTCTAGTAATCACTCTGCAGCAGCCAGGGTTCATAATTTTTCACCAGAAGTCCAACAAATATTTTGGACTCCTGCACACCCCACCTCTGTGCCCAAAAGCTCGCTCCCTCTTCAATACCACCAGGCATATCAACAGCTAAGTGACAACTCCAATGAATGGTGTGAAATTCCTGCCTATTTCCCTTTATATTGGATGCATTCCTGCCCATACACATCATACTGCAACTTCAAAAAAGCAGTGCGTCACTTAGCATCATGCAAACTTGCACAAAGCATTTAAACAATGCTGAGCATCACGCAAATGGAGCTGACCATTGATGATGTTTTAAGTGGAGCTTAGCACTGTGCAGCATTGCTAAATATAACAACTTTTTTATTTTTAATTACAGTGATGTTTTAGTCAGCAGGCTCACTTTCAAAATAATAAATGTAAAGCATATGAGTGCTCATGACTCAAACCCAAGACCTACTACACTATACCTCATGACTCAACCTGTCTAGCTACTTGGATAGTGCTGGGAAGTAGTATATCTTCACATATACTAGCATGATACCTGTTAGTATTGCTCAGCAAACCTGTGTGGGTTTGTGTGTTGCTAAGTTCCAAAGAACTACAACAATTAAAAACATCCATTTTCTATTTTTAGATGTCTACCTGTGTTGCTAAGTACCGCTCTGCTCCATGCAAACAGGGGAAGACACACACACAAAAATTTAATTGATTTACTCCTTTTTCTATTTTTACAGATATAGCAGATGTCAGGTGCATATCTATAAGCGCAGCTCAGCATTGATAAGTAGTGGGCCCTTCTGCACAAACAAGAAGAAAAAAAAAACACTTCAATTGATTAATTAATTACATCCAGTTTCTATTTTTAAATATATAGCAAATTTCAGGTGCATATGTATAAGTGCAGCTCAGCATCACTAAGCACCAAGCCGCTCCATGCAAACATACATAAAATTAAAAAAAAATAGTATGCTGTGCTTACCATCTGTCCAGATCATTTTCTGGACAGTCCACAAGTACAGGACAGCCTCATCACTGCTGCTTGCATGGATTCAATATATGTGTAACTCTGATTTCCCTCAGTAGCATGCCCTAATATGTATGGAGCACAGCTGGGGAGGAAACATGGCCATGTACACAGATATATTCCATGTATTTTATTGAATCCTGGGGATATTGTGGCAAGATTGGCTAAAAATAAATGCAAATTATATTACAGTAATTTAATATTTGTTGAAATGTTAGCCAGTTTAGTAAAATCAAAAATGAAATTAGTATAAAACAAACAAGAATTGCAATATAAAGTGAGAGAAAATACAGGATTATGGCATTTAGATGGAGAGTCTGGGAAAGAAAATGACATTAGGAAGTGAGTGAAGAAGTGAGAGTAATGAGATAAAAAGTAAGAATAGGTACTTATTCAAATTTAGAGACATAGTTTGTCCTGTGACTGGGCAAGAACAGGGATAGAGTTTGGATAGGAAGTTTTCCAGAATGGTTTTAAAGGAACAGAGGGAGTGAAGGAGTATATTGACCTGATGGATATAAGAAAGGAGTTCCAGGCCTCAGCAACACAGCATGAGTACAGACAATGCCTAGCAGATTTGGTAGGTTTGTGGGCAGAGAGAGACCTTTCAGATCACTGGATTGTAATGACAGATTGGGAGCATAGCTGTGTAAATGGTATTTAGTACTGTGCAAGCAGAGGGATGCTGGATAATTTTAAAGGTGATAAGAAGCTGTCTGTATATTAGCTGGTGGGATACTACTTACCAGTTTAGGCTTTTAGAGCTATACAGTTGTGGGTTCTGAAAGAGGTATTTGCTGCAGATTAAGCTACTTTATTATAGTATTGCTCAAGTTTTGCTTTTTGTGATGCCAGTTGGTTGGTAAGAATTGGGAGCACCATATTGTAGTGAGGGGAGGAGGTAAGTAGTGGCAAG